>NW_026058008.1:0-19043 GCF_023721935.1 Panthera uncia | reverse complement strand
GTGTGTGTGTGTGTGTGTGTGTGTGTGTGTGTGTGTGTGTGTGTATAGTATGGGTATGTGTGTATAGGTAGATGTGTATGTGTCTAAAGTAATGGTAGTAGTTAGACTATAGGGAATTCAGATCTTGCAGAGCATAAAACAGCTCTGAATTCAGTGCCTAGACTGATATTTGTCTGTTTTATTAGCAGAAAGCTCAGTCTCCTGTGTTTTCCCTGTTTCAGATAACCTTTTCTTGTCATCTAAGAAATTAATTTCTTTGTTGGAATCATTGCAAGTAAACCTGATAGCAGGAGTGCTGTTATTGAGGCAGCTTACATAGTGATTTGCTAAGTACAGCCTCTTCATAAAAAGTGAAGCAGAAGTCGATTTATCGATCACCACCAGGATTTCAGTAACCTGTTGAACTACGTGATTTTTTTCCCATTTTCTTAAAACGCACCATTTTTATTTCTTTGTACAATTGCATTTGTTTGTTTGGAAACATTTTTTACATGTATTTGCACATGATGTAAACATTTTTTTGTGTGTATTTGCTTTTTTCTAGAATAGAGTTGGAACTGTGTAAAGAACTATTGTTAGGGTAAGCCACATGAAATTACCATGATTTAACTGTTTTTGACTTAGAATAATGGCAATTTCATATTGCTAATAGTTAATAGTTCATTCAACTTTTGGTTATTTGGAAATAGTAGGCTTCTATTTTAAATCTAGAGAAGATTCCTTTGAAATATTGGTTAATGTTAGAGAGGAACTGATGTGAACTTTGGGCTGATTACTTTGGGCTGCTCATCTACTAAAAATACATTTTAAAAGGTATGACTTTTAAAATGTAAAAATGAGCATTGCACAGACATTAATATTAGACAAGCATAAAATTTTTTATTTTAACTGAAAGGTTAAGACCGAATTTAACCATTTTTCTTTCTCAGAATTTTGACCCAGTATATTCTAAGCTATAGTGGCTTATGTAAATGTTCATTTTGGAAGAAGAATGCTCTGTTACTGGAGTCAGATTTAAAATTGTTGTTGTATTATTAACAGAAGCAAATACTAACCAAAAACATTACTTTCTGTGCCTTTTAGACATTCTCAGTTGAGGTTTGTCTACTTGATAATTTAGGCAAACAAAAAGTAAGTGAATTTTTTTGAAGAAATGAAGGCAGTTACTACTTGCCTCAGCCTCGTATGCTAATTATCAAAATGTTGAGATTTTTGTGATATGTATAAAATTGTACATGTGAAATTTTTTTTTGAGCAAGAGCAAGCACACGCATATGTGTGTGTGCACTTGGGAGGGGCAGAGGCAGAGGGAGAGGGAGAATCTTAATCAGGCTCCTCACCCAGTGCAGAGCTGGGCTGACTCTGCCCTTGGTCTCCAGACTGTGAGATCATGACCTAAGCCGAAATCAAGAGTTAAGACGCTTAACTGACTGAGCCACCCAGGTGCCCCTGTACATGTGAATTTGAAAGTGTACTTTTTCTTTTTTTTTTTTTTTTTTTTTTTTTTGGCTCTTGCCTTTTTAATCCCACAATTGTGTAACCTGTGTCTCATAAAAAGGAAGGGAGGGGCGCATGGGTGGCTCAGCCAGTTAAGCCTCTGACTCTTTATTTCAGCTATACTCATAATCTCACAGTTCATGGGTTCAAGCCCCAGCTCTGTGGTAACAATTCAGAGCCTGCTTAGGATTCTCTTTCTCTCTCTGCCCTTCTCCTGCCCATGCAATGTTCGTTCTCTCTCTCTCTCTCTCTCTCTCTCTAAAAGCAAATAAACTTGGGGGGGGGGAGGGAAGGAAGGGGACCCTCTAAGGTTCCTAGTAGTGGATACAGTAGACTAAGCTGATGCTGAGCTATCATTCCACCTTACAGAAATAGCAAGCTTATACAGAATTTTGAATAACTATAGCTTTAAGACTTTTGCATCTCTTAGACTTTAAGAGAGGTATATCATCTAATAGTATCTTACAAAGTTGGAATTCATATATGAGTCTCAGTCTTTTTCCCATTATGGTCTTTCATAATTAGTTCCAGCAGTGTTTTAGTATATCTTTTGATTTGCCTTTGCTATCAACAGCACATATTTTGAGTGCCCTCTACCAATGAAATATTGTACTCAATATTCTGTATTTTTCACAAACTACTTTGTGACTATTAAAGAGTAATGTTCATGAATTATGGTTTAGTAGGTCTTTCCAGAGATAAAATATCTTAATTTTCAGGACTATTTAAAAAATAGTTTTGAAAAAAAACAAAAAATAAAAATATAAAATAAAAAAAAGTTTTGTAGGTCTTTAAAAAAGAAATAATTGTCTTTGTTATAAACTATGTTATGAGAGACCCAAACGTTTTGTTCCATTGCTCTAATGTGTCTAACTTGAGTCTCCCTTGAATAGTTGAGCTTGAAAAGCTGAAAAACAAGTATGTGTGAAGCTGAGATGATCTTGATCAAATGGGAATTTGATACTATAGCTTTTTGGAGAGACTGAATTCATGGGGCAGTTGACTGGAGGACATGATGTGTCTTTGATCACAAAGTTTCTTTGATCACAAAGATTCACATATTGCAAGTGTACACCTCAATGAATTTTTATAACTTAATAATACCTGTGTAATTAGCACCTTGATCAAGAAATAAAACATAACCTGCACCTTGGAATCCTTCTTAGTGTTAATGCCTCACTGAACATCAGGCTCTATCTCCCCAGCTAAATTTTAGTTGAGTATTAAGTAGTTATCTAGATTTAAAAAATGTATGGAGAGTAGGATTACTTAATGTTTGCACAAATTATCCAGATAGTTACATTATTTTTGTTTTTGGCATACTGGCTGGACATATTAATATTCAATTCAATTCTACAGAATTTTAAATGTCTGGAGTCTCCTTAGTTGTCTTTGTGATTGCTGAATAAGGACATAAACAATTTCTGAGTGTGATCCTGATTTTTCTGATTAATTACATTGCTTGGACAGTCACTGACATTCAAAACTGATTGGATTGGCCCTTTAAGTTTCTCTGTTTTGAGCTGCTGAGATTACAAAACTCATTCTTATGCAGAGAATTTGCCATTCAGACTGACAGTTCTGTCAGGTCAGGTGGTAGGATTTTCATGCATGATGCAGGTACATTGCTTTTCCTAGTTTCGTTTCGTTTTGTTTTTTTTCTTTTTTTCCTTGGAATCTAGGTGGAAGCTCTGGTATGTGAAGGTGAAAAGCTAGAACATCAGACTGCTATCTCCACTTAGCTTTAGTTTTTCTACTATGTTTCCATCCATGTGTGCTGGGCTTTTCCAGTCACAGCCCCAAGCTCAGAGTTTTTCACTAATGTTTGGTCAAAGAAAGATCTGTCGTCTTTGGAAAGACTGAAATGAGTAATAGTCTTTCGACACTATTGGCAAGTGGCTTTCACGGTCCATAGCAGATGTAATGAGCTACATCTGCCTGCTTGGAAAATTCTGCTTTTGATTGTCTGAAAGGATCTCTGGAATATGGGCTTGAGTGTCTGTGTGCAGTAAAACAACAACAATCATACAATCTTAACAAACGTATTGCAGTTTCAACTTCAACACTTTTTGCAGAAACCTGACAAAAAAATATATAAACTATTTGACAAAGCTTGTTTTATATCAGGAACTGAATTTATGGCATGTTGGTTCTACAAAGTCAGTTCATTCATGTTTAAAAGCAAGGAAATTATGTACACTCTACATTGTAGATTGTATATGTTGCTCTTCTCAGACCAAAAGTAAGCCATTTTGTGTAAACTCTTATGAGGGAAGTATTCTGTCTCAGGATAATGGCTCTACCATTATGGGCTGGGATAATGGTATTTTATTAATTTAACTGAACAGCTTTAATGTATCAGTTTCAGGAAAGTGTTTTCTTTGAAATAGTTTGATCACTTTTTCAAAGAGGACATTGGGAATAATTTAGTTGATTATTTTCATATTACCTGCAAGCAAGCTCCAAGCAAAACTTGCCCAACCTTCTAATTTGTAAGCATAACTGTGTAGTGACCTCTGACAGTCAGTTTTGACTCTTCTTTGCTGTTTGGATAAAGGAAGTATTGTTGCTTTTGAGAAATACGATGTAAGTAAGAAGAAATGCAGAGAGGTCATTCAGTAGCATTGTACAGATCAGTGGAATTACTATCGGCCATTGTAATAGTTATAACTATATAACAGAGCAAGTGGAGGATGTGTATTAAAGTGTGAACTTTCCACATTTACACCACACCAAAAATTCTTTGAATTTAATAGAGTCTTGATAGAAGGCGGCATAAGTCTCACATAGGCTGTTGTGGCACATGGAATGATATTTCGGGCATACAGAGAATCGTCAGCACACAACCCAGAATGAGGGTGACAAAACATAAGCATCTAAAACAGAATCAAGATGAGAATGTCTCCTTTATCCATTGGGAGTTAACGCCAGACTCACCTTCTAGATTACTTATAATTTATGAAATAAGCTTGTTATATATGTTGTATGTGTATATTGATTAGTAAAATAAAAACCAAAAGAGGAAAGAAAAAGGATGGGAAGTTGTGACTTTTCTGAGAACACCATGTATACAAAACTAGAGTAAAGAACAAGGAGGGGGGCACCTGGGTGGCTTAGTCGGTTGAGTGTCCTACTCTTGATTCACCTCAGGTCATGATCTCAAGGTTTGT
Organism: Panthera uncia; assembly: GCF_023721935.1. NCBI lineage: Eukaryota > Metazoa > Chordata > Mammalia > Carnivora > Felidae > Panthera > Panthera uncia. Next base: position 14,376 of record NW_026058008.1, on the reverse strand, counting down.
GAGTTCAAGCCCCATGTCAAGCTCTGCGCTGACAGTGCAGGGCCAGCTTGGAATTCTCTCTCTCCCTCCCTCTATACTCCTACTCTGTTCTCTCTTTCTGTCTCTTTGTCTCTCTCTCTGTCAAAATAAATCTAAAATTTTTAAAAATACTTAAAAACAAAGGACAAGGATGAAAGGAGTAGATATTAAGGAAGGATCTTCATTAAATTGGGTAAGATCCTCCCTTCCCATTTAATCCTAGTGTTTAATCAGATCCTCCTCTTATTGTCTTCTCTTTGTGATCCAAGTGTGTTTTTGTTAACAACTTTATTAAAATATAATTCACATACTATACAATTTACCCATTTTAAATGTACAATGTAGGGTGCCTGGGTGGCTCAGTTGGTTAAACATACTGCTTCGGCTCAGGTCATGATCTCATGGTTTGTGGGTTTGAGCCCCACATCGGGCTCTGTGCTGACAGCTCAGAGCCTAGAGCCTGCTTCAGATTATGTCTCCCTCTCTCTCTGCCCCTCCCCCACTCATACTCTGTCTCTCTCTCTTTCTCAAAAATAAATAGACATTAAAAAAATGTTAATGTATAATGCAGTGATTTTTGTTATTCTCAGAGTTGAGCAGCCATTGCCATAGTCAATTTCAGAAAATTTTTATTTCCCAGAAGGAAACCCCACACTTACTAGCAATCTCTGCCTATTCTTCCCCAATACCTCAGCCCTAGGCAACCATTAATCTGTGTGATCCAGGTTTTAAAAGTTGTTGATTTGAAATTCCCAGTATAAGAGTTTCAGTTAAAGAAGAAGAAAACATTCTGGAGGTAGTTGGTGGTGATGGTTGCACAACAATGTGAATGTATTTAATGCAATAGAACCATATACTTTAAATGATTAATATGTTATATGTATTTTATGACAACTAAAAATATCAGTAAGTTTTATAAGTCAGGATCAGAGAACTAAGGACAATTTATACATGGCCTGCTCTCCCCCCACCAAAATAATAAAAAGCAGAGAAATTTTTTAAAACTGAAATTCCCATTATAATCAGAAAAATGTGACTATTCTCTTATAAATCAAAAGGACTGATATAAAACTGCATTTTTAGGTATATCTAATTATAGTTTCTTTTTTCTTTTTTTATTTTTTAATTTACATCCAAGTTAGTTAGCATATAGTGCAACGATGATTTCAGAACTAGATTCCTTAGTTCCCCTTACCCATTTAGCCCATCTCCCCTCCCACAACCCCTCTAGCAATCCTGTTTGTTCTCTGTATTTAAGTCTCTTATGTTTTTCTCCCTCCCTGTTGTTATATTATTTTTGCTTCCCTTCCCTTGTGTTCATCTGTTTTGTATCTTAAAGTCCTCATATGAGTGAAGTCATATGATATTTGTCTTTCTCTGACTAATTTTGCTTAGCGTAACACCCTCCAGTTCCATCCATGTAGTTGCAAATGGCAAGGTTTCATTCTTTTTGATTGTTGAGCAATACTCCATTGTATATATATATACCACATTTTCTTTGTCCCTTCATCCATCGATGGCGCTTTCCATACTTGGAGTATTGTCAATAGATCTGATATAAACATTGGGGTTCATGTGTCCCTTCGAAACAGCACACCTGTATCCCTTAGATAAATACCTAGTAGTGCCTTGCTAGGTCATAGGGTAGTTCTATTTTTAATTTTTTGAGGAACCTCTGTATTGTTTTCCAGAGTGGCTGCATCAGTTTGCATTCCCACCAGCAATGCAAAAGAGATCCTCATTCTCCACATCCTTGCCAACATCTGTTGTTGCCTGACTTGTTAATGTTAGACATTCTGACAAGTGTCAGGTGGTATCTCATTGTGGTTTTGATTTGTATTTCACTGATGATGAGTGATGTTGAGCATTTTTTCATGTGTCAGTTGGCCATCTGGATATCTTCTTTGGAGAAGTGTCTATTCATGTCTTTTGCCCATTTCTTCACTGGGTTATTTGTTTTTAGGGTGTTGAGTTTTTGGTAAATTCTCTATGGATTTTGGATGCTAACCCTTTATCTGATACGTCATTTGCAAATATCTTCTCCCATTCTGTCAGTTGCCTTTTAGTTTTGCTGATTGTTTCCTTCGCTGTGCAGAAGCTTTTTATTTTGATGAGGTCCCAATAGTTCATTTTTGCTTTTGTGTCCCTTGCCTTGGGAGGTGTGTTGAGTAAGAACTTGCTGCTGCTGAGGTCAAAGAGGTTGTTGCCTGCTTTCTTCTCTAGGATTTTGATGGCTTCCTGTCTTAGTTTAGGTCTTTCATCTATTTTGTTTATTTTTGTGTATGGTGTAAGAAAGTGGTCCAGGTTCATTCTTCTGCATGTCACTGTCCAGTTTTCCCAGCACCATTTGCTGAAAAGACTGTCTTTATTCCATTGGATATTCTTTCCTACTTTGTCAAAGATGAGTTGGCCATACGTTTGTGGGTCCATTTCTGGGTTCTCTATTCTGTTCTATTGATCTGAGTGTCTGTTTTTGTGCCAATACCATACTGTCTTGATGATTAAAGCTTTGTAGTATAGCTTGAAGTCTGGGATTGTGATGCTTCCAGCTTTGGTTTTCTTCTTCAAGATCGCTTTGTCTATTTGGGGTCTTTTCTGGTTCCATACAAATTTTAGGATTATTTGTTCTAGCTATGTGAAGAATGCTGGTGCTATTTGATAGGGATTGCTTTCTTGCTTTCTTTTTTAATGTTTATTTTGAGAAAGAGCACAAGTAGGAAAGGGTCATAGAGAGAGGGAGAGAGGGAATCCCAAACAAGCTCTGCACTGTCAGTCCAGAGCCTGATGTGGGGCTCAATCCCATGAACTATGAGATCATGACCTGAGCCGAAATCAAGAGCTGGTCACTTAACCGACTATGCCACCCAGGCATCCCTATATATAATTTCTTAAACATGATTTTCAAAAGGTTGTTTTTATCATCAGTATGGACCTATTAAATATGCCCCCCCCTTCCCACTCTCATCCTTAACTTGAAGATTCAGAATACTTATTTTCTCTGAATCCTAGAGTTTTCGGACTAAGAGATTCTGACTCATTTTGACAGCACTTATGAGACACTAATGTGTAACTCAGAAAATAAATTTTTCAATATAATGTAAAATATATTTGCCTGGGGGATTGGACACTGTGTCCTCTGAAGAGTACATTCTCTTCCTATAAGTTACAGGGCAAGCCAAAATATCAGTAAAATGCCTTATACATGTGGGATCAGAACAAGGAAGCTGATTTTGTGGTTCAGACATTGAGTTACACCACTCTCATGGTCAAATTGGTAGGCAGAATAACCCCCTACCCCCCTACCCCCCCCCCACACACACCGCCCCAACAATGTCTGGGCTCTAATCTGCAGTCCCTGTTACTTTGCACAGCAAAGGATACTTTTCACATGTGATTAAGTTAAGTTCCTTGGATAAAGAGATTTATGGCTTCCTTTTGGATGTTTTAACTGGTTAAAAGATGTTAAAACATCTTTTGGATGTTTTAATTGGTAAGTTAAAACTTTGGCTTCTAGTGTAATATGTAACACTATTTAATATTTATTTTCATCTAAGAGCTAATGTGAAATAGAATGCATTAAGGAAAACCTGGGGTTTTTTTTCCTACAATTAATAAAAATTCCTGACTGGAATTATGTCTTTAATATTTTTAATCCCTAATGTCTATCAAATGGCTGACGCATAATAGGTGGCAATAAATGTTAGTTGAACTGAACTAAACTGAGTTCTAAGCAGTTATTTCACAAGCTCTTCTGAATGTGTCCCTTTTGTTACTACTCTAATTTAAGTCTGTAATTTTTTGTACCCCACCTATGACAGTGGTTTTCAAACTGCTCTTTTTGCTACTTATCTTTTCCCTCTTTAAAAGACCTTCCACAGTACCACCAAACCAGGCAACGACTTTGGTACATTACATCCTCCCTATTTAGTCTTCTTTACCTTCGTCCCATTGCATATTGCCTAATAACCATATTCTTAATCACTTCCCAACTTTTTATGTCATTTTTATGACACTTAGAGTTGATGATATTTCTGTGGCACACTAGGGTAGAAGGGAAATGACCTTATGGCTGAAGGGTTTGGACTCCAAGAACTAAGCGTATTAACATCTCAGTGTACCTGTCACCCAGTTAGGGCACACAGAGCTAGGAAGCTCTATTTAATCTAGCTTTTCAGACTGGATACAATTGGAATGTATCCCTTTACATAGCTATTTAATAAACACCTTAGCCTGTGTGCATGCTAAGCTATGTGGGAAAGGAATTGGGAGCACCAGATCAACTATTTCCTATAGAAACCCTCAGTTCCAGGTAGACAAATCTGTTTATCAGTCTCAAAATGAGACTGCTGTATTTCTTATACTTTTGCTCATGTCTTTTAGTGTTTTGAATGACCTGTTTTTTCTTCTTTGTCTGAATCTTTGTACTATCTTCTCCATGGTGCTGTCCCTAATACAGTTAAAATATGCAGTTTTATATGTTGTATTGTTTTTCATTACATCACTAACTCATTCAGTTTAGTGCCCTCTGTAAAGTTTGGATTAATTCTTAATTCTTATTCAGTTATTTCCTATCATATTTGTCAATTTTTTCCTGTTATGCATGTTCCTATGGTTTTTAACATGTTTATGACTATTCACCAAAATATTTACCCTACTCCCTTTCCCTACAACTTTATATCGTATAAATTCTGAGAAATATTTAATACTATTACAATAAACATAAAATAATAGTCATTTACAGATATATTTGTTGGATAATAGCAAAAATTTTTTGAGCTCATATTTGGACCAGGTATTCTAATAGCTTTCCATGTATTTAATATATTTAATCTTTTTTTTTTTTTTTAATTTTTTTTTCAACGTCTTATATTTATTTTTGGGACAGAGAGAGACAGAGCATGAACGGGGGAGGGGCAGAGAGAGAGAGAGACACAGAATCGGAAACAGGCTCCAGGCTCTGAGCCATCAGCCCAGAGCCTGACGCGGGGCTCGAACTCACAGGACCGCGAGATCGTGACCTGAGCTGAAGTCGGACGCTTAATCGACTGCGCCACCCAGGTGCCCCTTAATATATTTAATCTTAACAGCAGCCCTATAAATATAAAATCTGTTTGGTTCCCCATTTTACAAATGAGGAAATTGAGGCACAGATAAGTAACCTGCCAAAAGTTTTGCAGCTATTAAGTATCAATGCCAGGATTAAAATTTAATCAGCTAATGTAGGCACTCTTGATATAAAAGCCCATACTGATAACCATATATAATACTGTGCTGAAAAAAAGACAATTTGTAAATGTATGAGCAGACCAGTAGGTCCTGACACTTAATACTAAGCTTTTCCACTAAGGTGAGTTAGGCTACATTATAGTTAAAAAGAGAAATAGTTACAAAGAATATAGAATCTGTAGAGTATGGTGAGTGGTCAGTTTTATAAAATTTGTGAGTGCTCAGTATTATAAAAACCTAAAGTTTTAAAGATTATTATTTATGGAGCACCTACTCTGTGTGCCATGAAATGAACTGGGTACTTTACATATATTGTCTCATATATTGTCTCTTTGTGCTGTGCTGCTTCTCTGATGATAGGGTGTTCTGGCAGAAGAGCAGAGCATAGGCAAGCAAGCTATTGCTAGGTTGTAATTAGAGCTGGGCTTAAATTTGGAAAATAGTGCTATGATGATGCTACTTTTCCCTTCAAATTAAAATTTGAGGAAGGAATATGTCAATATTCTGGAATAAACCCAGTAAAGGCAATATTTGTTGTTGCTAAACTATTACCTTGTGATCTTGGCTGAGTTTCTTTCCCTTTTTGTGCTTCAGCTTTATCTTCTGCAACCTATATGAGGTTAATAGGCATCTATTTATATCCAGAGATGTTTTATGATGTTAGGAGTAGTGTTTAGACTCTGGAAGTTAGTACTACATAAATACCATTTTTTAGTTCTTAGTCTGAAACACTGACATTTGACACCACCATGTTTTTCCTTTATACCATCACACTTTCCTCTTTTTTTTTTTTCTCCTGACACTAACAAAGAGATTTGTTCATAGAGAACTGAGTCTGAAGATGACAACTTTTCGTTGTGTCTCAATGGCTTCAGCTCCACATGCGGTTTCTTCTCTGTCTTTAATTAAACTTGTTTTTTTCCAGAGTTGTAGCTGGGAGCACTGTGTTGACACAACTCACTCTTGTACAGAGCAGATTAAAATGTCAGTGTTCTAATGTTCTCATCTGTGGGAAAAAGAAAATATTTGGGGTATTTTATTTATAACTTTTAGAAGGCTTCTCTGTGGAGAAAGATTACTTGTAAGATGGAAAACCATTTGACAGTTAAAGGGGCAGAACTCTAATAGTGGTCTAACAAAAAAAAGAAGGAGAAAAAGCATGAACACCTAATGACACTCTTTTCTAGGATTTAAAACACGTCTATTTCCTTCTTAATTTTCACTTAATTGTATTTAATTCCCTAGTGTCCTGCTTAATCTTTCCAGATGCTGTATATGCAGAATATTGACAGTTTCCGCAAAAGGCAGTTGGTCAGTCATTACAGGAAACATATTTTATGTGGAAGGGGACTACTAGTCAAGGGAAATGGAGTTGGTGTGTTGAGCCTTTAACCTTCACATCATAAGTCTGCATGTATCTATTTTTACAATGGAGTCGTTAATATTTGCTAGTTATTTATTGGTGAATAGACCAACAAATTCATCATGCTTCAGCTTGAGACCCTTGTCTGCCTATCAGACATTCACAGGGTTTAAATGACATCAGTTAATTCTGGGTGCCATGCAAATTTTGGAAGCCGTAGTAAAGAGATGTATTTGATGTAAATGTATACAGTAGGGACCTAATAAGGGACATAAGGTATGAGCTAAGACTTATTGAACCCTTGCAGTGTATCTGAAATATTTGTGTTTATATGTATCGATGTATTGACTAATCTTCACAGCTCTATGAATAGATAATTTCATCTTGATTTCACAGATGGGAAACTGAGGTCTGTAAATGTAAAATAACTTGCCCCAAGCAACACAGGAAATAGAGAAGCTGAATTTGAATCCAGGGGATCTGATTCTATAGCCTCGTCTATTAGAGAGTTTCTGAAAGTAATAAAGGCCCCGAAACTTTTGATACTGCAGTTTGGAAACTTTTACTCTGGCAGTGTTGTTAACTGACATGCAATATTGAGTAGATGAAGAAGATAAGTATTTAAATGACAAGGCACATTTCTTATGTTCATGTGATAGGGGTGGCAAGGCAAACTTTGGGTTTATCTTAATTGGCATAGGAATTATGAATTGTTGTGGTTTGCCCATATAAAGGCAAAAGGTAGCTTTCCAGAAAGGCAGACATTTAGCATTCCAAGTGCCCGCTCCATACTCCTGGTTTTGGAAGTTAGCTGCCCTCTAGCAGAGCATCTGCCTTTCAGACCTTATTTAGAGATTTGCCTGATTTGAGTTGTCCCCTGGGTTAACAGCTGCGGAATCTGTATTTCTTTGGCATTGCTCCCTTCTATGTAAATTACAGATGTTCTGTAATGCCCTTTTGGGCTGCATTTGGAAGAAGAGGAAAGATTGCAAGTTTTTTTTTTTCTTTTTAAAGTGACCTATCCTAGGTTCTCAGTAGGAGGAAATACATTTACTGAGTTTTTTTTTCAAACCGTTTATGTTTCCATTCAATTGTTGAACTACTGTCTATAGCCCTGGTGCAGTGGGATCAATTTGTTGGCAAGGGTTATTCAAACATGAGCAGAATTTGTGTCCTCTTTGGATTAAAGTGCTAAAGCCAACAATAACAATTTTCATGTGGGAACTGGTGCTGGATACCCAAGTCAGATTGTACTTGGTGGTCTGTAATTTACTCTAAAAAACATGTATTAGAGGGGAAGGAGGGTTCCCCCCCACCCAGGTTTTTGTTTGTTTTCATTTTCAGTCTTTTGTTATTTTTTAAAAATATCTATTGTTTTTAAACAGACATTAGAGGTCCCTTGCATTAAGTCTCTTGATTTGGAGGTGGGAGTGTAGGGTAAATGAAATGAGACATATAATAGAGTTATTTTTTTAATTAACACTATATTAAGATACAATTTATATTTTAGTAAATAAATCTGAAGTGTACATCTTGATGAATTTTTGTACTGATTTCTTCTCCCATTTACATTTTATTTAACTTTTACTCTTTTAGGCTCTATGGTTGGAGGGAAAAATGATAGAATCTTGAAGACTGCTATTCTTAGTTTAGATTTTTGGATTTCAACCTCATTTGGACCCTCTTGTATCACATGGCACTTTTGCTCTGTGTTTCTAGTTCAGCTTTCCTCTTCCATTCTTTCAACAGTTACTTTAAGTCTGCCACTATCCTCAGGGCTTCTTTCTTACTATTTCCATATTACTTTTTAGCATGTGACCTTACCTCTTACTTCACCAAGAAAGTGAAGGCAGTCAGGAGAGAATTCCCTTATCTCCTATTAACCCCTCCTTTCTCCCCTGCATTTTAGAAACCATATCCTCATCTATCCTTCATGTCTGAAACTGTGCTTTCATCCCCTTCAATCTTTTCGGTGATTGCCTTTATCAATTTATCCCCATTTTCCCCTTAGCATCTCTATCGACTTCTTTTTCTAAGTATATATGCATAATTCAGAATTCTCAATTTAAAAAAAATTTTTTTTCAACGTTTTTAATTTATTTTTGGGACAGAGAGAGACAGAGCATGAACGGGGGAGGGGCAGAGAGAGAGGGAGACACAGAATCGGAAACAGGCTCCAGGCTCCGAGCCATCAGCCCAGAGCCTGACGCGGGGCTCGAACTCACGGACCGCGAGATCGTGACCTGGCCGAAGTCGGACGCTTAACCGACTGCGCCACCCAGGCGCCCCAGAATTCTCAATTTTAAAAAAAAGGTAATATAAAGTTTAGCTTTGACCCTGTACCATCCTCTAGTTACTATCCAACCTTTATCCTTCCCATCTGTTTCCATTTCCTCCTCTCTCATTTGTTCTTCTTCAACTGCAGGATGGTTTTTCCTGAAACCAGTAATGCCAAAACTAGCAAATACCTTTTGCCAAATCTAGTAAATACATTTTTGTCCCTTTTGAAATTCCTTTCTGTTGGTTCACAAACTCTGGAGCTTTCTGGGTATGATCTGAAACTGGCCACCTTAAGAGAAGGGCAGGAAGAGACCAAAGAAGTAGGAAGACCACACCAGATTGGTAGGTGGCAGTTTTAATAAGCAAGGAAATTTACTTATGGGCCTCTTCTTGAGCAGCCACAAGATGGGTAGACCTTCACACCTACCCACCAGAGACTTAAAATTATATAGAGGCCATAACTGGGTTCAGACACAGTTCAGTCCAGATGGTCTCATCACCTTTCCCTTGGAAGGCTATGTCCTTGGAACAGTTCCCACTACAAGAATGGTAGGCAGTTCATACATTCCAAGGACTGGGAAGGAGGTGATGACCATCTGATTGCCCAGGTCCAACCAGAGGGTCAGCCCGTAGTCACAACCTCTTGATTATCTCCTCTGACACTTTCTTGATGTCATTTTTGCGATATTTCCTTCTTCCTCTCTAATCCCTCCTCAGACTCCTTTTGTGAACTCCAGTTACTCTGCCCTTTCCTAAATGTACATTTCCAAGATTCTGTTTTTTTAATTTTATTTTTTATTTTTTAAAATTTACATCCAAATTAGTTAGCATATAGTGCGACAGTAATTTCAGGAGTAGATTCCTTAATGCCCCTTACCCATTTAGCCCATCCCCGCTCCCACAACGCCTCCAGCAACCCTCAGTTTGTTCCTCATATTTATGAGTCTCTTTTGTTTTGTCCCCCTCCCTGTTTTTATATATTTTTGTTTCCCTTCCCTTATGTTCATCTGTTTTGTGTCTTAAAGTCCTCACATGAGTGAAGTCATATGATTTTTGTCTTTCTCTGACTAATTTCACTTAGCATAATACCCTCCAGTTCCATCCATCCACGTAGTTGCAAATGGCAAGATTTCATTCTTTCTGATTGCCGAGTAATATAACATTGTGTATATATATATATATGTATATATATATATCCATCCATTGATGGACATTTGGGCTCTTTCCATACTTTGGCTATTGTCAATGGTGCTGCTATAAACATAGGGGTGCGTGTGTCCCTTCGAAACAGCACACCTGTATCCCATGGGTAAATGCCTAGTAGTGCAATTGCTGGGTCATAAGGTAGTTCTATTTTTAGTTTTTTGAGGAACCTCCATACTGTTTTCCAGAGTGGCTGCCCCAGCTTGCATTGCCACCAACAATGCAAAAGAGATCTCTTTCTCCACATCCTCGCCAACATCTGTTGTTGCCTGACTTGTTAATGTTAGACATTCTGACAGGTGTCAGGTGGTATCTCATTGTGGTTTTGATTTGTATTTCACTGATGATGAGTGATGTTGAGCATTTTTTCATGTGTCAGTTGGCCATCTGGATATCTTCTTTGGAGAAGTGTCTATTCATGTCTTTTGCCCATTTCTTCACTGGGTTATTTGTTTTTAGGGTGTTGAGTTTTTGGTAAATTCTCTATGGATTTTGGATGCTAACCCTTTATCTGATATGTCATTTGCAAATATCTTCTCCCATTCTGTCAGTTGCCTTTTTTAATTGTCTATTTCTCCCATCAGTTCTGTCAGTTTTTTTACTCACAAACTTTGTGGCTTTGTTGTTAGGAGCATGTATGTTTATAATTATTAAATGTTCCCAATGGATTGACATTTCTACCATTATTAAATGTTTTTATTCATCTCTAGTAATATTTTGGCTTTAAAACCTACTTTGTCTACTATTAATACAGCAGCTCCAGATGTCTTATGGCTTCTGTGTGAATAATATATCTTTTTCTATCCTTTTACTTTCAATCTGTTTAAAGGGTATTTCCTGTAGAGAGGTATAACTGATTTTTTTTAATCCAGCCTGACATCTGTGCATTGTCATTATAATAATACAGCTGTGCAGTAAATTGTTGGTTGTGTTTCATTGCCTAAGTAAATCCCCCAAATATAATGTTGCTCATGGAGGCTTAATATGGAGTACTTTCTGAATTTATTCTTTTTCCTGTCCCTCTTCTAGCATTTGAATGAGCATTTGAATGAGCATTGAATGCTGCCATTGTTAGAAACTAAAGCCAGTGTGCCTCATATCATGTAGGTTGTCTGACTAGTAAAAATGTGAGAAAACTAGGGTGTTCAGTGTTAGCCATTGTTGGATTACATTGAGTCAGTAAAATGTAACATATGTATTATGCAGGACTTTTTTTTTTTCTTTACCAGAATTCTCTCTTTTCTAAACCTAACAACGTAACAGTTAGAATTTTGGCTTTGGAGCTGCCAGGAATAACTTTGTTTTACATGTATAATTAACCAGATTGAGTAACAGGGCAAAAGAACAGAATTTATTTCCACACTGTGGTAATAATAAAACTGTTACTAATTTTGGAACTCCACATTATTTCCATAGTTGGATATGTCTTAATAAGGGAGTGGCTTCCTCTCTGTAACTTAAGGTCACACTAAAAAACCTGCTTTTGCATGAAGCGGGTTTAACTTATTTTCTAAACAAAATAATTTTTTCAGCACAGGATGCTTAGGTACTTATTTTTCTTCAGGGTACAATCTAGAATCTGTTAGTAGGAAGGTAAAGTTCAGAGTTCCTGCTTTTGTTGATTCAGTGCTTTACAACCTGAAATGTTCCTTGGGGCAAACTGTTTCTCAATTGCATTTTCCTACCTATGCTCTGAAAATGATAATTATACACCATAGCTGTGAGGTAAATTCAGTGTTATATCCTGCTTATTTAAAACCAAGGATTTTGGGGGTGAGGGGAAGGTACTGGGAAAGAAGAACAAAAATATAATTTAAGCATTTTATAATCCAGACTTTTATGTAGTAACATTTAAAAATAGACTTATAAAGTGGTTTCTGGGTGATATTTTTAGATTTCTGCTTAATTTTTGGTTGAGAATATCAATATTCCATCAGTTTCTTTGCATTTCTTAAATAAAGGCCCCAAAGAGTTCAAATTTTAACACTTTTGAGAGTATTTGTTGCTTAATTATGTATTACCCTCAAACTTTTTTGGTCTGTGTTCACTGAAATTTTAAAGCAAAATTAAAAGAGCACCAAATGCTAAATACTTTATCTAGCAGTACCTGATATTTTTTATGTTGAAAAGCTATGTAGCTTAAACTTGATGGCTGACCACTTTCCCAACAGCCAGGCAACAAGTCCTTCATCTAAGGGGAATCTGTAATGTACCTGACATGGTCTCTCACATCGTGGTTAAAGAAATTCAAGAGCTGCTTGGAAACACAGACTTTTTTCTTCATGTCTGTAAGGAAGAAACCAGAATTAGAAGAAGGAGTAATTGATAGCAGTTAAATACTAGAAAATTTATCATTACATATACTTACTTAAAACTTACTCTAATAATATCTTTCAATATAGTTTATGGTTTATTTAAGAAATATTTGAGTGTCTGTTTAAATGGAGACATTTATCTTCATTTTGGTCTCCTAGAAGGTGAACCTTTTTCTTATATTTGGGGACTCCTCTGTATAAGGCCAAGTTCACCTGCCACTGTAGAAGCTGAATATGCTTATATTCTCAACCTTCTTACAAGGAGTGCAGGCCTATAACCTAAGCTCTGCTAAACAGAAAGAATTTTGGATCAGATCTGCCTGGTGAAGGTCTAGAACTTTTTTTAATGATGGGTTATGGCAGCAGAAGCAGTGAGTAAAGCAACATCTACTTTCCAGGCATAGCAACCCTTATGTCACTAAACTCCATTTTGGTGGTATCAGCTGCATCCAGAGCAGACATCCAGAGCCAAAGATGGCAGTTTTCTCACCAGACTGGTTCTGCAGCATGCTTCTTTGGGCTTTGTTTCTGACTGGGTAGCCTATCTGTTTAATTAAATGGGTTGATGTCTATTGCTTGCCCTCAAAATCCCTGTCTAATATAGCCCACCCTCTACCAAATGTTCTAGGCATTAGGGTTATTATGGTGAAAAGAAAGACAAAGTCTAGTGGGGAGAGACTAACAGTGAGTAAAAATACAGACAATACACCTGGATGGCTCAGTCGGTTGAGCCGCCAACTTCGGCTCAGATCATGATCTCCCCGTCCGTGGGTTCAAGCCCCGTGTCAGGCTGTGCTGACAGCTCAGAGCCTGGAACCTGTTTCAGATTCTGTGTGTGTGTGTGTCTCTCTCTCTCTGCCCCTCCCCTGCTTGTGCTCTGTCTCTCCCTCTCCAAAATAAAATAAACCTTTAAAAAGAAATACAGACAATACAATTTAGTGGCAGGAAGGAAATAAACAGGGATAGATACAGGAGGAGGAGATTGGAGATGGGAGGCAAGGGATCCTTAAAAAGGCTAAGAAAGTGGGGTACCTGTGTGGCTCAGTTGGTTAAGCATCCGACTCTTGATTTCAGCTCAGGTCTTGATCTCATGGTTTGTGGGTTCAAGCCCTGCATCGGGCTCTGTGCTAACAGTGCAGAGCCTGCTTGGGATTCTCTCTGTCCCACTTTGTCCCTCCCCTTCTTGTGCTCTGTCTGTCTCTCTCTCAAAATAAGTTAAAAACAAAAAAGAAAAATGAAAGTAAGATGATTGCCCTGAGACTAGTAGGCTGAGAGGAAGAGTGAGCTGAGTGAAAAGGAAAGGGATATGATGAAAAAGGATTTGCAGCCAGAGACAACCACATTTGCAAAGCAGGTGAGAATGAACTTGACTTAATTATTAAACAAATCAAAAGGAGTATTGTGGCTGTCAGTTATGTTTGTTTAGCTTTTATTAATAGAATTTCTCTTTTTAAAGAAAAATTCATTTGATATGGAAATTTATGCTATAATCGATGTCTCTATTAATTCTCATGTAACACTTTTTAGACCCAAAAGCTACCTTAGTATCACCAGGGAAGCTTTCTGTAAATACACATTTCAGCATTCACCCAAGGAGAATCTAATCAGTCAAGTTTGTTAATCAGTAGTAGTAGGCTATAATGTTATATGGGGTAATACTGGCTGCACAGCAGTAACTTACTTTAGGTTTGGGTAAATCACAAGGGAGTAACAGCTCTGGTTACTACAAATGGTGTGCATAACTCATGCATTTAAGATTGGTATATACCACTTTACTTGACAGACCTAAGGCTTTTACTTGACTAGAAATAAAGTGAGAAAGTAGCCTTTCTTTCATTAAATTTTGCCTTTTTATGTAGAGGTCTATGCTAGTTGTCTTCTGCAAAGTGTAAGGTTATTGCTGATAAAAAATCACAGGTGGGGTTTTTTTTTTTTTGTCTTTTTTTTATTATTATGTAGGACCCACTTTTT
>NW_026058007.1:0-97361 GCF_023721935.1 Panthera uncia | reverse complement strand
ATTTTACATCTGCCCAAAGCACATACTATCTTTTCCCATTTTATGAACAAAAAAGATGAATGTTAGACAGAAAAACATAAGTTACTAAATAATCTAAATGCCTCCCTGCCCCATCTCATCAACTCCAACCCCTATTGTGTAGGACAGGTCCCAGTAGCTTAGCACACCCTTTTCAGAAGATTCCAAACCGTGACCTTAGTGCTTTTCAATTGGATTAGAACTTCTCTGAGGATTTTCAGAGGTCCTAAATCTAATCTGTTCTATATTGCATTTTCAAGGCCATTTAGTGCAATTATGCATCTTCATTCCAAACCTGCATAACATGTAAGAGCTTTGAACAATAATGTAGCCACTAAGAGAGTACGTCTGCAGGATGCATAAATTATTAACTTTACTTATACTGCATTAAAAATGTATTAAAATGAGACACTCCTGATACCTCATTTTGGTGGCCCAGCTACATCTTGCTACATAACCAGCATAATTAAAGAGGATGGAACATGGAGTTAGATAAAACTGGACCCGTAGCCTGGCTCCTCCACATATTTAACAAGTGATCTTGACCATGGGTCTTAGGTCCCCTGAGCCCTAGATTCTGATCTGGAAAATAGAGTTCATAACGCCATTGTCACCCAGTAGCTGTTAAGTATTAAACAGATCATCCACATAAAGCAATTTGTGAGCAGTTCGTGGAAACGTCCAATTGTCTTCGCTTTCATTTTTTTTTAACCTGTGATCTTAACAATTAAGTAAATATTATATATTTGATATTTTTCATGTGCATTTTTATTTCGTCTTCGAGGTCAAGGTAAAGTACTTTAATGAAGCAGTTTTGGAGAAAGGACCGCTGCCCATTTTTATTGTGTCTTTTCTTCAACAAATGATAAAACTCAGCCTTCAGATTTACCCAGGGGATTTTTGTGAACAGAACATTCACTAAAATATATGCATGAAATGATTAAAATCTTTGGTATTTGTCTTTCAACATACTATGTGTAAATAAAAACTTCTCAAATCTGCTAAAATCTTTCCAGAATTTAGAGGATTTGTTGTTGTTGTTGTTTTTGAGAGAGAGAGACAGAGACAGCATGTGAGCAGGGAAGAAGCAGAGAGAGAAAGAGACACACACAGAATGCGAAGCAGACTCCAGGCTCTGAGCTGTCAGCACAAAGCCTGATGTGGGGCTCGAACTCACAAACTATGAGATCATGACCTGAGCCAAAGTGGGACGCTCAACCAACTGAGCCACCCCACCCAGGCGTCCTAGGTTGTTTTTCTTTTTTATTTTAAGGCCAGAGGTGGAGGATTACATTATGTAAAACAACAGGAAATGATTCAGATCAAGGCAATCTCTGATGCCTCAGGTTCAGGACTTCTCATCAGAAGGTGTTTCTTTGTTGAGTCGTTTCTTCAAATATATATTAAGCATCAATTATGTATGGTGCTCTGTGCAAGGCACTGAGATGAGCAGTTCATATTATCAGGGCATCCCTAATCTGGAAGGGAGAGAAAACATGTATTTAAGTAGCCATAATGCAAACTTAACTTTACTAAGCACCACGGGATGTAGAGGTAGAGTATTCTGAGATATAAACGAAGGAGTAATTGTTTTCCATTGAGGAGAGACAGAAGAGCCTTTAAATATTTGGTAAATTGACAGGGCGCCTGGGTGACTCAGTCGGTTAAGCATCCGACTTTGGCTCAGGTCATGATCTCACGGTTTGTGAGTTCAAGCCCCGCGTCAGGCTCTATGCTGTCAGTTCAGAGCGTGGAGCCTGCTTCGATTCTGCGTCTCCCTCTCTCTCTGCCCCTCCCCCACTCACGCTCTGTCTCTATCAAAAAAATGAATAAACGTTAAAGGTTTTTTGTTTTTTTTTAATATTTGGTAAATTGTAAAGAAACTGCTCAGGAGATGTTGCTATTAGGTCAGACTCTGGAAATGCACTGGTGACCTAGAGTCTCAATCATGAAGACAGAGAACTTTTATTTCTAACTGTTTAAAAAATTTATCTATTTATTTTGAGAAAGACAGAGAGAACATGAGCAGGAAGAGGCAGAGAGAGACAGACAGAGAGAGAATCCCCGGCAGGCTCCACACTGTCAGCGCGGAGCCCAGTTCAGGGCTCGAACTCACAAACTGTGAGATCATGACCTGAGCCGAAGTGGGACGCTCAACCCACTGAGCCAGCCAGGCGCCCCATGAAGACAGAGAACTTTAAGAAAGTCTCACAGGTTCTAAGGATGCTGTCTGTTCACAGTTGGTGCAGACGAGCACCTCCATGCACGACCATCCTCAGCCATGGCACAAGTAAGTCGTGCTGCCTTCTTGTCATTTACTTTTCTGACTTCCTGGCTAGCTGATGAACTCCTAGAGAGCAGAGACCTTGCCTTTCTCTTCTGGAGAAGCCAGGAACGAAGAATGGATTTGAACGTTGCCTCGGCAGTTTAAATTCTTCACAGCCAGAGTGTGGGGCTTTGGCAAGGATTGGGCACTTAGGTCCCACAGGCAGGAGGCTGGGGCTGGACCACTTCCAGAACAGGCCAGGGTTGGCTGGGCCACGGTGGCACACTAAGCCCCGGGGAAGGTAGGACTCAGCCTTGTGCAGTGAAGAAAGAAACCCCATTCTTCTCTCCCAGCCCTGGCTTGAGGTTAGTGGTAGGAGCATGAGGCTTGAAGTCAGGCGTGCAGGTAAGGGCTAATTCTGAAATTATCTGAAATTCTAAAGAGGCAAGCAGATAATTCCCTGAAAACAATGTAGAAGGAGGGTGCCTGGGTGGCTCAGTCGGTGAAGAGTCCAACTCTTGATTTTGGCCGAGGTCGTAATCTCCTGGCTTCGTGGGTTTGCGCTCCAGTCGGGCTCCGTGCTGGCAGAGTAGAGTCTGCTTGGGATTCTCTCTCTCCTCTCTCTCTGCTCCTCCCCCTTTTGCACTGTCTTTGTCTCTCTCAAAATAAATAAATAAGCTTAAAATAATAATAATATTATAAAAATAATACAGAAGAGTTAATTTGGGGGAAAGTCTGGGCTCATTTCTGTCTCCTGACAGGTAAGATATTGACAAAAACATCACTGGCCACCTAGCTGGGTGCTGTAAGAATTCAGAGTCTAAAAAATTTCTAGCCCTGGGGACAACGTTATCTTTTCCTTTTCACTGTAAATTTATTTTTAAACACAATTAGTGGACCCAATGCACAATACTGTCTAGGATACAAAAAAAAAAAAAAAGTTCATAAAAGAGATCAATGCAACACACTGTATATTCAAGGGCAGAGATTTATCCAAGTTAAGTGCCTCTCAAATTAAGATTCTTGGACTGCCTGCATCAGCATCACCTCGCAAGTGGAGTAAAGTGCAGATTCATCATCCCCAGCTCAGACTTAATCAGGATCTTTGGAAAAGGGTCTGGGAATCTGCATTTTCAACACACCCACAAATGACTCAGGTGTCCACTAAAATGTATGACTCACTGCCCGCCTTTATGAATCATGGAGGGCCTCTCTTCGTGTTTGAAGTTTAAGCTACTAAACTCATATTTTCTAAGGCCTCCTTCTGCTCTCAGCCTGGAGCAAGGAGCTTGAGGAAGTGGAGGCAAGGCTGAAGGACGAAATTGGCATCACAGGGGTGCTGGAGTCATTTAACAGGTCAAACACGAGGCTCAGGACAAGCTGGAGATCATAGTTCTGGCAGACGAATAGTTAAAAAGAGGAGGCTGCAGGTGCCAAATGGCTTACCAATGTATGTGGTTAAAAATCCAAGTCAAACATGAGGAATCAGCCTGCAAGAATTAAAGAGGGCCAGGCGAGTCAGGGAAGCAGAAGACCAGATCTGGGACAGCAACAACACAGAGAATCCAACTGCACAAGGCTAACATTTTCCTCAGCCATCGGGCCAGACTGAGACTCATAAACAACGAAGACGTAGGTGAAGTAGAAAATTAGAATACATGGTAATACACAGCCGTTATTTCCCTAACAAGAAACAACATCCCGTGTGTCAACTATATTCAGGGGAAAAAAAAGGTATTAGAAGACAAGAACAACAACGATATAGAGTTTGAGTGCCCAAGTGCTGCGTGATTGCTTGGCCAGTAATAATAAACTTTTATTGGACATATCTATGGACCAGGCACAGTTTTACACATCTTACAGGTATTAATTCATGTAATCCTCACAACCACGCTATGAAATTGTTACTATTTCAAATGTCTGTTCTACAGATGGGAGATCTGCTGTAAAGAGAGGTAAGCCACTTGCTTAAGGCCATTGAGCCTCCAAGGGCAAAGTCAGGATTTAAACCCAAGCAGCGTATATCCAGAATCTGAATTCTTCACGACTATTTCATGCTGTCCGCTGGAGAGTAGATACGTGTATGGATTTTACACACAAAAAGAAACAACTCTCAGTTGCAATGGACTATTGACGTGGCCATTACAATTGCTGTTGCGATGCGTATACAATCAGGAAGGGAATTTTTTTTTTAACGTTTATTTTACTTTTAAGACAGAGACAGAGCATGAACGGGGGAGGGGCAGAGAGAGAGGGAGACACAGAATCGGAAGCAGGCTCCAGGCTCTGGGCCATCAGCCCAGAGCCTGACGCGGGACTCGAACTCACGGACTGTGAGATTGTGACCTGGGCTGAAGTCAGACGCCCAACCGACTGAGCCACCCAGGCGCCCCAGGAAGGGAATTTAGAAGTTCTCAGTACAGCACCGCAGACCATGAATCCTTAAAATGCATGCAGTGTCCCGTGTACAAATGTCAACATTTGACATCACAAGCATCAGAGCTGTGGTGTGATGTGGTTTTCACAAAAAGCAATGCCAACATAATTTTCTCAGTAAGAAGGTAACCAAAGAACTTCCAGAGACCCAACTGTGTGTGTGTGTATGTGTGTGTGTAATTGACCTTGAACTTTTTTGTTCTGCCTGCGTTCTTCTTTCCTTCATTCATTTTTGGCTCAGGTTATGTGGACTTGTTCAAACATTTTTTTTTTTTCAAATGTACTTGTGCACGTGCACAGAAGAAGCTATTCCTTTTATCTCACGTCTCTAGAGTTTGTCTTTCTATTTGAGACACACCGTGGTCACTGGGAAAGGGAGAAACAAAGAAAGCAAGCCCAGGTTGATTTAAGAAAGTCTCATGAGTATAAAACAAAATGAAGCTACCTTCAAACTGAATGAAAAATAAATGAAACAGAAGAACATTTCCTAAAGGTTTTTATCATGCCTTTATGACATCCAGGGTTTTATTTGCATTTATAGATCATTCTTTCCTCTTATTGTCCAGCATTCAAGAAGGTCCCTGGTAAAGTCTAACCTTTCAAAATACACTGACAATTTCTGGTGGCTGGTCCATCATGACCTGTAACTAAAAGCTATTCTCTTATCCCTCATGCATAGTTGAAACCCCTTATAAAACAGCAGCAACTGAAAGCACATACACACACGGTCCAAATAACGAAATAAAATATACTTTTGGCTTATTTGGTACATTATGGTAAGTATACTAATGTAGTAAGAAGGAACCAAGATATACTTAATCGGATCAAAGATATTCTTAGAGATCTCTTCCTATGACCTTCTGCAAAACGAAAGAAAACAAAAACCAATGCTCTGAACATGATGGGAAGTCTTCTCATAATGTTAGCAGATAAACAATGTAGACTGGCTTAGTTTTTAAAAATTTAGTTCCTCCGGGGTGCCTGGGGGCTTAGTCGGTTAAGCATCTGCCTCGCGATTTCTGCTCAGGTCCTGATCTCACAGTTCGTGAGATGGAGGCCCACATGGGGCTCTGCACTGACAGCTCAGAGACTCCTTGGATTCTCTCTCTCCTCTCTCTCTCTCTCTGCCTTCCCCTGTTTGCTCATGCGCGTGCTCTCTCTCTCTCTCTCATCTCATCTCTCTCTCTCTCTGTCTCAAAATAAATAAATGAACATTAAAAAATACTAAAAACATAAAATAAAACTTAGTTCCTCCAACATTTTTTCAACCTTTCCTAGCCTTCACTTTATTTTTACTCTTAACTGTTAAAAACACCTGTCAATATTACAATTTACGAATTGTGAGGGAAAGATGTGAATTAAAGGGAAGAATAATCAGCACTACTTTTCGATTTTTCAGAAAGAAGTTGCAACTAAGAGAACAAAGGGAGAAAGGTCAAAATAAATATTTAATAAACTACAGAAAGCAAAAATATATGTGTGAATCAAATTACAGCTACTCTTTAGAACATGTTAAAATCAGTTTCAAATTACATAGCCTTCTTTCTAGATCATTTGGAATCATTTTTCCCTCAGACGTAGTCACTGTGCCAAATTCTGATTGTACCACGCAATTCTATTTACACCTGTATTACACATTACATGTGTGTATGTTGCAAGTTATACGAGGGAGCAAAATCAGTGGGGGTAGGAAATGATAATGGTTCCTGCCTTGATGCACAAAGAGGTTATTACCTTAAAGATGTGACCAGGGTGGTTAGTAATACTATTTGTGCAAATGTTTACTTTGGTTTTTAGTTATAACAGGACAATGATCCAGCAAATACCTAACAAAGGGCATGGACTGCCCACGCTTAGAAAATGCCAGGACAAAAGATTTCTATCATTTTATGGGTTGCTTTTTCAAATGTCCTTCAACCTGGCCTTGAGAAAAAAACACATTTGCTGGGGGCAGTGATGGAGTACTTTGCAGAAGATTCAGAAAACATACAAATTAATCAAAACACATCTAGATCACTCTAAGATTTTTTTCCTTTTTCTTTTCCTTGTTTTTCCTTTCTTTTTGTCTCCTCCTTTCTTTTTCCTTTTCCTTTCTTTTCTGTTTTGTTCCTTACTTTTTTTTCTTCTTCATTTTCCTATTCTGCCTGACCTCCTAAATATCAAGATTTATAAACGAGCTTTTTACTATTGATAGTCTATGCATCAGATAGCACAAACAGCTTCCAGAATGGTCATGTACACTGGGGAGGAGAGCCAGAGGGTCTAAAGCATAATGGTAACGAAAGCACAGCTACAGTTCACTTAAGATGTAGCTTTTAATTGAATAGTGATAATATCTTTTGGAAGTATCAAACACTCACCTGATGTGTAAGTGGTTAATTTCTTCAGGAAGAAAGAAACTCCACTGAAATTATTTCATGTGTCTGAGTCAGGTCTACTTTGGGAAATAATGAACAAAAATGTTCTGAAATCTATTTGACCCAAGGTTCTGGAGAAAGATTAGGAATGCACAAATTAAGAGAAACGAAAATCAGGTCTCTATTTATTTTATAAGTACTCTTCAAATTAAAATTTTATCCTAGTTTGAGAAAATAATTCCCCCTTTTTAAAAAAGATTCAGTGGCCTGTATGTTGGCAATTAGCATTTTGTAGATCATAAAACATAGGTTCTTATTCTATTAAGTAAAATAAATCAGGTTGGTGACAGATAATCTCCTCTCTTGCCATTCTTCTCTAAAATGTAATTTCTCAGTTTTGCGAAGCTTTAAGAATAGACATCTTGAAAATAGAAAGTAGCTATACAAGAAAACATGTGAATCTCGAGACCATTAACAAATTCATAAGAGTTTATTTTACTTACTATTAAAAGCAGTGTTGTTCCAAGAAACTTGATGTTATGAATATTTCACAGGGTTACGTGGTCAATAATTTGCCCTCCCTGTGCAAGAAAGATGAGTCAGCAATTCTTCTGGGACCAAATGGTTTACTCTTGTTATTTGTATTTTCTTTTTTGGAATATCTTGTCAGCATCATACACAAGTAAACCATTTCTTCTGGCAATAAACAGTACCACGGTGTGCTATCATAAGCCGTCTCTATACTTAGTTGACTTAACACATACATTATTTTCCCTGATTCTTCTGGATTATCACATGGTGCACTTGCAGAGATGATCTCACCCGTACGTCAGTGCCAAGCGGTCAGTGTGATTATTTCTTGTTTCCAGGGAAATCTGGGGTTAGAGCAGCTGAATAGGTAGTAGAGCTAGAGGTAAAATTAAGTAGATGATTATTTCTCCGTGTTTACTCGTGATGTTCCAATAGTGCCTTATCAATGCAGAAAGAGAGTTTTATTACTCTCTGTAAGACCAGTACCTTAGACAAGACTAGCCACACATTTGATTCTTAAGAATGTTTGTTGAATCAATGAATAGTATGCAAAATTCAACCATTACTTATTTTTGCATTCAGATATGCTGGCATGCTATTGGGGTTAATGTCAATGTAAGATGCCTGGACAAAGAGGCACATACGTTCTTTCTTGGGAACTACAGAGTCCTTAGCTTGAGACAGGAAGAGAGGCAGAGAACAGCATTAACCCAACAGCTCCCAGGTGCTGGCTCGAGGCTCAGTACATTACATACACTTTGGTGTTTAGTTTGACAGAAGCATTGCAATAAGAGCATTTGTATCCCCATTTTACAGATGGGAAAATAGGTTTAGAATGATGGGATTCCAAAATCCTTCCTAAGGAAAACTGGGCTAAAAATAGAATTTGAACAAAAGTTGAAACAAATAATAAGTTAACATCCTTTGATGGTGGTTGAGAAGTTACCACCATGTGCCAGAGACGAAAGAATCATATGAATCTTATTAATTTCTTCTCTGTTTGATGAAACACACACACACTAAAGTATTAAAGCAAGTCTTGGAATTCAGTCTTTGCAGGTCCCAACTCATACCCTCAATTATATTTTTAAATCCTTAGTTTTATTAGAGAAATAAGACTCTTCCTGACTTACTTCTAACTGCATTTGAAAGGATTTATATAAGATTTATTTAGAGTGAGGCCCATGAAAGCTTCTTTTTCACTTGACTTTTTTTTTAAGTCATGTCAAACTGAAAGGGAAAGTAAATCAGGTAAGAAAACCTCTGTATTTTTTTTTTTACTATAGTACCACTTAAATGCTATGCATAAAGATTGGGATGCATTTTTTAAAGATTAATCTGTATTTTTTAATTACAAAAAAACTATTTTTTTAATAATGTTTATTTATTTTTGAGAGGGAGAGACAGAACACAAGTGGGGGAAAGGCAGAGAAAGCGGGAGACAGAATCTGAAGCAGGCTCCAGGCTCTGAGTTGTCAGCACAGAGCCTGTTGTGGGGCTTGAACTCACCAACCGCGAGATCATGACCTGAGCTGAAGTCGGACATTGAACCAACTGAACCAGCCAGGCACCCCATCGCAAAAACAATTTAAAGTTCCAAATAGATTGAGATGAATACTTATAAGTGTTATGGCAAATTGGGGATTTAAATTCTTATGTGAAAAAGGATTACACAAATTTCTAAGAAAAGCAGTAAGACCGCCATGCACACATACATAGAAAAAGGATAATTACATTTTACACGAAAGGAAACATCAGTGAGTTGAACATTCTTAAGTCTTTAACATTGCTGGTAATTAAAAATGAAAATTAAAAGAATAGTTCAATTCTATTTTCTCCTATTAATCAGCATTTTTTTTTCTTAAGAATTCATAATGTAAATAGAAGTACAAATTTAAATTAGCCAAAAATGTTGGGAAACAATTTGTAAATATTTATCAAAGGAGCTTTAAATATGCTTCTAGTGTTCTAACTCTGAAATGCAAGCAAATATTTAAATATAAAGATATACTTTTATATGTAAAAAAAAAAAAAAACAGAAACCTTAAATGTCCTTGAGCAAGAAGAACATATGAAGACCATTTAATGACATTGGAAACTAAATTCTTGTGACTTAATAATAATGAGAAAAAAACCAGGTTATAATATTACATTACAGTTTGAGCTCAAGCATAGAAAGTATAGAGAATTATATTGAGATATATAAATAGCAGTGACAACAGTGGTTATCTCTGTATTATTATTCTATTGGTTTTGCTATAGTTTTCTGTATTTATAAGTTTATTTCTATAATTTGAAAAAATGATAGAAGAAAAGAGGGAAAAACAGGAGCGCCTGGGTGGCTCAGTCGGTTGAGCGTCTGACTTCGGCTCAGGTCATGATCTCGTGGTCTGTGGGTTCGAGCCCCGCGTCGGGCTCTGTGCTGACAGCTCAGAGCCTGGAGCCTGCTTCGGATTCTGTGTCTCCTTCTCTCTCTGCCCCTCCCCCACTTGTGCTCTGTCTCTCTCTGTCTCTCAAAAAATAAATAAATGTAAAAAAAATTTTTTTAACATATATAGGCTGAATAAGATGCAGAATGAGTGGAGGAATTTAATCCTGGACATCTCCCTTGACCTGAGATTCCTTCGCAGGCCGTCTAGGGTCAAAAATCCAACCCAAACCAGGTATCGGTTTTGTCAACCACAGGATCTATGTAACATAACACCATGACACGGTGACGGTCCAAACAAATGCACTCTCAGGATGCATGAGTCCAATGTCCAGAACAAAGGAGGCGGGTGGCTCAGTCCACTCTGAACTCACCAGACCCTGTCTGGAGCGTGTGGTTAACGCTGTGCACCACATCTAAAGCAGAATGGTAAATAACTGGAGTCTGGCCAGAAGAGGGAGGCCACAATGGTAAAATGTCTGGAAATCCTATGACTTCTCAGCTTAAAATTATCTCCTGGTTTCTTATTACTCTCAGAATAAAGTCCAAAACCCTGCCTCATCTTCTAAGATTTTTCTCCTCTCCTCACAAAGTTCTAGTCACACACTCCCATCCCTCTGGTGCATCCAGCTCTCCCCACGTCAGATCTATGGCGAGTTCTACTTCCCCAGCCCAGGCTGACTCTGCCTTCCTCCCCCTCCACCCCAGCCCTGTCTCCTCCACAAACATACTTTCTTGCCTGGCCAATTCTTGCCCTTTTTTTCAGATCTCCCATCAAACAGTTCTTTTCTCAGGAATACTTTCTGACCACCCACCTAGGAAAAATGCCCATTACATACTTTTATTTTACCCTACAGTTGCTTTTGGTTAATTATCTTTCTTCCGTCTCTATTTCTTGCAAGGTAGCAAACTCTGTGAGGGCAGTGCTGTGTGTCTTAGTTCATCTGGGCTGCTCTAACCAAAATACCATAGACTGGGTGGCTTAGAAACAACAGAATAAAATCTCAGAAATAAATAAACAACTCGTTTCTTAAGCTATGGAGGCTGGGAAGTCCAAGATCTTGACTTAAAGTCCAAGTGCTTAAAGATTCGGTGTCTGGTGAGAACCCCTTTCCTGGTTGGAACATGGCTAATCTCCTTGCTGTGTCTCCACGTGGCTGAAAGGCTGAGAGAGCTCTCTGGAGTCTCTCTTTTTTGGGCACTAATTCCATTCATGAGGGCTCCACCCTCATGATCTAATCACCTCACAGAGTCCCCATCTCCTAAGACTATCAACATTGGCGGTTAGGACTTCAACATATGAACTTCAAGGGGAACACAAACATTCAGTATATAGCATAATATATTCCCAGGATTTAGTACAGTGCCTTGGGCTATTCATTGAATGAGTGAATGAGTGAATAAATACATTCATTCATTCATTCATTCATTCATTCAGTGAAGCCCATCTGTCTATATGTCTTTATGGCTACCCTCTACTTTCACATCTCAATGTCTCCTTCATGCTTAGAAAAGGGAATTATTAATTTGAAAAAAGAGAAAACAAGTAGGAGAGAAGGGGATACGATAGCTTCCCATCACATAGACATTCTGTGCATCTCTATAGAGAACTAAGACTAGTTACAGTTCCAAAATCAAAAGGAAGAACTTCTTAAAAATTAAATTAGCACCCTGTGTGGTAATGAATTCCATTTTATGAAGTGCATGCTAGTCTCATTTGAATATAAGCGTGGGCTGGAGTTGTTGTAAAAGAGATTCCTATATTAGCTGGTTCGATTTGATGACTTTTAGGATCACTTAAAAGTATATAATACTGGGGGTGCCTGGGTGGCTCATTCAGTTGAGTGTCAGACTCTTGATTTCAGCTCAGGTTATAATCGCAGGGTTTTGGGATTGAGCCCTGCATCAGGCTCTGCACTAAGCATGGAGCAGATTGAAATTCTCTCTCTCTTTCTCTCTCTCTCTCTCTCTCTCTCTCCTTCTGCCCCACTGCCCAACTTCCATGCTCTCTCCCTCTCTCTCTCTAAAATAAAAAAGTTTTGAAAGTATGTGATTCTGTAACCTAGCAATCTCTTTGGATGCAGAGCACTACAGAAGAGAAGATTTAAGACAAAAACGGGGCATGAAGCTAAACAAAGAAAAGCTTGGGGAAGAAAAGGAAATGTAACACTGTCTTAAAACGTTTGATCTCAATCACTTCAAACCTTCTCTGAGAATGGGGTTGGCAGGCCTCCCAGAGAAACCAAAACAAAGCAACCTAACAGGGCATCACAAGTGAAAGGGGACCTAAGCTGGGAGATGAGAAAGCCCAGCCTTTAGACTCACGGAGGAGGGAGAGAGGGGGTGTCAAAGGCAGGCTTTCTCTTCAGGGTCCTTTTCAATTCCCTTAAAGGCACACCTCGGAAACGAACATTCTCCGTAGAGAGAAGGCACTTCCCCAAATCCAGAAGTCTGGGCATGAAAGACCATGGCTAAAGAAATGTGATGAAAATGTCAGTGCAACTTCTTTCGGGTCTTCACTATCCTTAACCCAAACGTGAGGCATCATTCTGGAATGAGCAAGGCCTGCTCAACAAACCCAGCTTTTATTATCTCCTTTGTATTTGCTTAGTCACAATTGAGAAATTGTCCAATGGCCTTCTGACTCTCAAATCAAAAGAATGAAGGTTGTTGTGGAAAGAAAAACCAACTTCCATTTGGTTTGAGAGAAAGACCCACAAGATGCCTCTGCCTGAGGTGTGAAAGATGAAAATGAAGCTATACTGTGTAACCTTGCGTTAGGTGGTAACTTTTCCCTACTACAGTGTGGAGACTCCTCATGAAGATGAGCACAATTTTTTTTTTAAATTTTGACATGACTGCTGCTAAAAATATTTAATACGTACTGTGTGCTGTGTTTCAGGCAATGTGCTGAGTGATTTGTATATGTTATCTCCAGAGTTCTAAGAACAGTCTAGAAGCAGATGCAATTATAGTCCCTGTATGTGGAAACTATGTGCTCTCTATTACAATAAGAATTGAAAACGTGTGATAGTATCCAAATCAGGAAACATACTATTACATTTATTTTAATTTTATTATTAACAGCTTTAACATACTACAAAGTCCTTTATAATAAAGTCCTACATATCAGTCACCCCACATTTTACCATATTTCCTTCACTATTTTCTCTTTGCCCGTTATTTTAAAGGAAGCCTCAGATACCACGAACTTTAGCCTCTAAATGTTTCAGTATGCATCTCTAAAAATTAAAGACATTTCCTTACATACTATTATCACTCTTAAAATAAAGAACAATTTTTTAAACATCTCATACCCAGTCTATATTCAGATTTCCCAGATTGTCTCCAATTTTGCCATTGTTTTTTTCATAATTGTAACATTAAATTACTCGTGATGATGATAATAGGTTGTAAGAAAACTTGCTTCTACAAACAAAGCAGATGTGGGAGGGATTTGGAAGCAGAGTGAAGTGGGATCAGTACCTACTTGACCTGGGTTTACCCCAGGCATTCTGGGAGCTTACCCTAAGTCATCAGTGCTACTCCCAGGCCCCACCTGGATCTGAGCTTAAATTAAAACTTGAAGGTTAAGTGCATGGACTCTGGAATCTTTTATTACTTATTAGCTGGGCAACCTTGGACAAGCTCATCTCTCTGCACCTTAGTTTCATTATGGGTAAAAGAGGAATATGAATAGTATCTTCCTTGTAGAGTTATTAAATGAAATAACACGCGTTAAATGACACGGAAGAGTGTCAGGTATTTAAGTCCTCAATAAATGTCAGCCATTGTCATTGTTGTCATCATCATCATTATGGTTACCCTGATAGTGACTGGCTTCAGGGTAAAAATTGATCCTGTCATTGTTCAAGATACAGGAACGATAGAAATCAAGAATTAGGATAATGGCTGGATTTCAGTGACCTTATACAATTCTTTCTCCAAATTCCTTTTTTTATGTTGTCAAATGGTCCTTTCCATGAGAAGTTATTTTAAAGCCACCTGCTTAGCGCTGGTGAAAATAAACCCCCAAGTAACCTACTGTCCTGAGCTAGTGTCCAGCCCCTTTGCACGGCTGCCTCCAATCCAGCATCCACCACTGGCCTCTGCAGAGGAGGAAACTTCTGGCCCTTTCTTAGCCAAGGTCCTCATGTACCTCATAACGCCCACCTTGCTCCCTTAGCTCTCCTAACTTGTCTAGACCACCAACCCCAAGTCTCATTTCCTATCACTTTCTGGCCTTTTCTTTTCACCCACCCACCAATTCACATTCTCTCATTTGAACTTGGACCACCCTCTTTTTATTTGTCTTTACCGTGTCTCAGCAAAGACAAGTCATTCAACAAGCCACACAGAGAATAACCTACTCAGTGGTAGGCACTATGGTGAGCACTGAGAATACAGATCTCATGGAGCTCAGGATCTAATGGATCTCAGAGAAGCTCTCCATGATCTTCCAGCTTCCTGTGTATTGCCTGTATGTGACTTGCTAGAGAGCTACTTGCCTGGTCTGTTCTTGCTTCATAGGCATGTTACAGACAAAAAACCATAACAGTCTATACTATTGATCAACCCTGGATGAGTTACATTCTCCTGAATTGGATATCTGGTCAGCTATTTTTAAAAATTTTCCACTTAGTCTACTAATAGTCATGATTGTCACAAAAGTAATTGTTGACAGTTCATGTTATAAGGAAAAGCAAACTCAGTGTTGTAGGCTCTTAGGCAGGACTGGAAGAGTAACAAAGAATTTTAAATTAGAACTGTTCTAGACCTACCAGGCATGAAGTAAAGGAAGGTTTCCAATTACAGATATGGACTCCAGTTCTGCAGAATTCCTGTAAAAATCAATTACTCCTCTTTCCTCCCAACACCTATTTCTGAGCCCTTCTTGGTTGTGCTGTCATAAAAGTACTTTGCCAAATTGGACCATAGTCCACATTTTTAGCAAATGCAAAATTGAAGGCAATTCAAGATGAAGCTCCATAAAAAGAAGAACAGAGAACTAAACCTACTTACTGTGCAAGTCTCAGAGAAGATTCCTAGGGAATCAACCACCAGCTCTTTGGATGTAACTGGTCTCCACCATCCCCAGGTGCCTTCCCCGAAGGTTTTAGAGCCATCACAGTCCAATTTCTCCTTCCTCCAGCTCAAGAAGATGGCTTCATTTACCTCTCCTGTGCACTTTTTTTTTTTTTAATATTCAAGAGTAAAATGTGAAACGCACTGATTGAGATTACACATAAGAAGCCTTGGTCAATTCCTGATATCTTGAGGCACCTACCTCAAAAGAATGATTTGGGGCGCCTGAGTGGCTCAGTACATAAAGCGTCCGACTTCGGCTCAGGTCATGATCTTCCAGTCCCTGAGTTCTGAGCTGTCAGCAAGAACACAAGTGCAGAGCCTGAAGAGTCCTATGGGGCCCGCGGATGTCGCGTTGGAGGGGGGGGGGGGGGCAGGCAACAGGGGGCTGGCCAAGTAAATGGCAATAGCTCACATGGCATCAATCAAAGGTCTTAGATCCCAAGAATGGTCTGGTTGGAGCCAGTGGTATGAATTCTGTCCCCAGTATATACATACCTTTTTTTTTTTTTTCTTAATTTTAATTTAAAACTCAGGTCAGGCAGAATATGTTGACTTAAGGGCCTGGCCTTGGAACAGATGGCCTAAGTTTGTGTCCCTTTCTAGCCAGTGGCTGCAAATCAGCTACTTAAGTATGCATGCCTCCATTTCCTCATCTGAGACTGGGCCTAACAGTTGTGCCTACCGCACAGAGTTGTTGTGAGGCTTACTTGTTGTGAATCAGCACAGGTAAAGCTCTTAGCTATGGCAAGGGCCCATTAATTTGCTCTTAAAATCTAACGGGATATAAGTTTGCTATCTGTGGCCGTATTTTTCCATCAAGGAGAAAGTCATTCTCGAGTAGGAAAGAATAAAGCGAACCTCTGGACAGAGATAGAAGGAGAGGGAAAGAGAAAGTCTCCATTTGAGCATTTGAGTCCTTGACCCTCGTTATCACTGAGGTTCCTTCTACCCCTGCCCGTGCAATTTGCTGACATGAAACAATACATTCTTCATTTTTCTTAGGATACCTTTTGTTGGGTTTCTGAACACAGGTGCAAAGCCTTAAGAGTCTTGTCGTGGGGTACAGAGGAGGCCCAAGGAACAGGAGCCTGGCCAAAAGCCGAAGAATTCTGACTGATAAACTTACTTTGTGACAGACACAGGGCTAAGCTTTAACTAAATACTACATCTTATGGTTCTCAAACAAGTCTAATATGGGCCGGGAAAGTACAACTCAGAACTGTGCTCTATTGTTAACCTATTAGAAAGGCAGCAAAGGGTAGTGGTCAGAGGACATTCTGGGGACAGAGGAACTGGACTAAAATTCTGGCTTTATTTCTTACTAGCTGGACAGCCTTGAACTACTTACTTAACCCCTATGGGACTTCATTTCCTCATCTATAAAGAGGAGATATTAATAGGCCCAACTTCATAGCATAAATGTGAGCATTTAATGACCATTCTACATAAAGCACTCAGCACATACTGAGAACTCTGTATTAACTATTATTATCAGAGAAGCCTTTCCTAATACCGTTTATAAAACTTTCTGTCATTCTCTGACCCCTTAGCCAGCTTTATTTTTCCTCTCTGATTCATATCCCCCTTGATATCATAAATGTCTATCCATTTGTAGTTACTCTCCCTTAACCAGAATAGAAGTTTCTGTTTGCTACTTATCCCCAGGATGTAAAAAAGTGGCTGAGAGATAGAGAAAGTACCCAATAGCCATCTGGCAAGTGAGTAAATGAACTTGTCAAGGTCCGATAGCTAATTAGAGTTGAGCTGAACAGGATTCCAGCTCAGGGCTGTTTGGCTACAAGTTAAGCACTGTCTACCATAACATAAACTGAAATTTCCAAATTTGTAGGTTATTAACATGTGAGGTGTATCATTTTAAGCACAAAAATACTGCAACTAGAGACAGTATGGTGGACCCTGAGCTGGGAGACATGGGGTCTTATCAGTTTCTAGCTCTGTGACCGTGGTAACTCATTGAATTTCATCAGTCTTTATTTTCTCATTTGTAAAATGAGGAGATTAAATCAAATTATTTCTATGATTTCCTCAGTCCAATTTTCTCTGATTCTATTCCAAATAATTAAGTAAGCCAAGTTCATTGGCAAATAGTTTTATACAATGGTATAGTTTTGGATTCAAAGCATTTCTCTCTGTACTTTTTCCTTCTACAGTGAATAAAGAGAAAAGTTAGAAAAGAAATTACAAAGAGAATTTTGTAGCAGCTAGCAATCTAATTGTGCTGTGACCTACATTGATTTTTTTCTCCTTGAAATCATCCTTTAAAATCTAAGCTATTCCAGAGAAATCACTCTTTGCATATTTGGCTGTGATGACAAGGGCCCAATAGTAAATAAGTGTTATCACTGGTGACAGAAAGAAGTGTCTGGGAACAAAGCCAAGTGGAAATCTAACCCACTTTGGCTCCCAAAGGCCACTAGTCTTCTTTGATTGCTCACTTCACTAAACTCCTCTCACCCTCGAGATCTTTAACAAAAAAGAAAACTGTCAACCATTGTTTACCTAGGTTAAGTGTGTCCCCCACCTAGAAATGAAGTAAGTTATTGAAGTTATTGAGGGGTCCTAGCTTATATTTCTGTGTTCTTAACCAGTGCTGAGTACAGAGTAGTGATGTCAGATGCCCAATGAATAATTAATTACCAATGGATTGTTCTCATCTGTGGGATTCCATTTGGTCTACCAATTGAGCACCCATTCTATCTACTTCCCCCTGAACTTTTGTTCTGTTTCCTTCTCCTTCACCTTTTACCTTATGTAAAGTTGGCTAAGGAAAGTTCCTTACTCTTGTCTTGACCATCCTCTTTTATGTTCCTCGGGAGTAGTCCACTTCTGTTGATGGCAGTGTCGTGCTAGCTCCTGACTTTCTAATTCTGATTTGCTGAAGGAAAAAAATTTTATTTTCCAGATTTCGGGAGGAGAGGTGGCTTGAGTGTTGTTGGTGGCAAAGATATAAATGCTGAGCACCATAACGTGAAACGCAACACTAGTTAAGCAGATTTGCTTCGAAGTCCCATTTCCAGGTGCCCCTCAGGCTTTCTTCTGTTCTCTTACTTTGTCATTGAAAAGCTAGGCAATCCTCTCATATCTACAAACAAAGCAGACGAAAGTACACATGCGTACAAATAGGAAGACATGTTTTGACTACATATGATAAAAGTTATGCCAGAATAGTAGAAAAGAAAATGAAAAAACATCCCCGATGATGAGAGCTGTTGGAATCTTGGATAATTTCCAAAAGATTTAAACATGAAGAAATAGAGACAAATGGCATTATCTATAGAGCAATCCCATTTTGGTAAGGGTTTAGCTTTTGGATAGCCTGATTGGACCCTTTCCATCTCCAATTGTCCATGATTAGAGGATTCGAGCTCTTTCACACTGAACTTGTACTGTAAATGTGGCTTAAAAGATTTTATTTAAAATAAACTGACAAGGCAAAAATTATGGGAAGAACAGATTTCTGAGAAGGCACTCAGCTAGCAAACCAGCAGTCATGTGCCAGTACAGGAAAAGAATGATGTCATATCATTTAGCAAGCTGTACTTTCCTGAATGCCAAAGATAGCAATATCTTAACAAGTAAGGAATGTATCGAGTTGGTTAACTGATATTATCAGTGATTTAATATAATTTGAGCAAAGCTTTGACATACTAATTCCAAGATACTGGATAAAAAGTTACCAAAAAAATCACTAAATCCATTCTATATCAATAATTACCTCATTTTTTATTGCTCAGATGCACTTAAATAAAATGAGAAAATTAAAACTACTTTGGTTAGGAGAATTTGATTTCAGAAACTCACTTTTTCTTTGCATATTTAACTATGGGCCAAGGCAGAAAATTGTTCCTATAGAAAATGCATATAATTTAATCAGTATATACCCACCTTTCTCCTTGATTCTTTTGGAAGCATCATGGGTATTTATACATAATCGAATTAGTATACATCAATTTCAAGAGCTTAAATATAAGAAAAAAGGAAATGCTATGACAAACTAGTGGATACTTTCAGCCCCTTTGCTTTGCCTCTCTTGGTGGTTATCTGTTGTTGTTCTTAAAACTAGAAATCTCCCCCAAATATCTCTAGATTCCATTATATAGCCCACTTTACATTTATAAATCCAAGTAAATCACTTTTGAATCTACCTTATTTTTCAGGCTGCACTTACTGAAGTTTTTAAACTTCCAAAAGTTTACAATATAAAGAAAAATATCTTTCCATCTTAAAAACTACAATAAAAGCTGGTTTACCTGGTACCTGGCAATTTGCATTTATTTAGCGTTCTGTTAACCAGAACTCATTAACAACATTTACGGCCGAGCAGGGTGCCGAAACATTCAGCCGTCCTAATGACACCTCCATGGCATTTAGCATTTGAAAAGAGATAACAAACAATGGTTAAAATAAACACATCATTCTTTTTTTTTTTTTTTTTTTTTGCAAACTGGTGACTTCTACATATTATAATAATTATTACCATCCTTGTATACTTATTCCTGACTTTACCCACAATAGCATTTTTTTTGGTCCTTTCTCAAGTTTCATGAATTCTGGAATTCAGAGAACGAGTCCATACCCTTTGTTGTTTTAGAACTATCAGTCGTCTTGCTGATTCTACTATCCTCTCCTCTCATTGTCTTAGATCTTTTTACACCAGAGTGAAAACTGTATGCCTATTATATAAACTGTATGCCTGTATACCCCCTGTTGTCTCCCTCTCTCTCTCTCTCTCTCTCTTTCTCACTCACACACACACACATTTTAAAAATACTCTCTCATTCTCATAAAAGTTTTCATTTTCTGTTTTTCCTCTATATCCTGCTTTCATTTCCTGTTCTGTTTCATGTTGCATTCTTATTCTGTGTTAAGAGTGATCTGTAGAAGGAAAAAGGTGAACAAACTATCCACCGGAGAAAACAGAAAATAAATGTGCTCTGTGAGGACAGTCCAATTTTTAACAAGAGCAAATACTTATATGCATGTCCATAGATCAAGTTTCAGTTCTTAAGGAAAAGTAGCAGCAGACAAACAAAATGGAGTCAAGTCAAAATGGGGTGGTACATACATCTGTCTGGGGGTGTGTTGTTTTGGATGAAAATGCCTAGATTGCTTCCAACTCACATTAGACAATAAAGTTCATTCTGATGTTAGAAATTCAACAGGCATACAATGAATTATACCAGCCTTGGCATGTGTTTTATACATTTTAGAACCCATTTCAACTTCAAGGTCAATTCAGGTGAACAGGGTCCAGTGACATAATCAGTTATATGGTAAATTGTTTATGTGTATATTCCATTTCAATTTTTTTCTTATGTTGATGTGTTCAATTAGTGGTGATGTAGATGGTCCTGAGTGTTGATTTCAGAGACTTTAAGGAAATGTGATTAATTTTTGTTAACAAAGATGAACTTGTCAGTAGTTTCTGGAACCTGGAGCCTTCTGAGCTCCAATGCTGACTTTGCCACTTCCTCTGTGTCATCTTAACCAAGCTAGCTAAGCTAGTTAAGCCTAGCTTCTCCATGGTAATAGGGACTGTGATTCCACCTTAAAGCATTATAGCGAGGGTCAGATGTGAGTGGATATTGAACTTTGCCTGGGGGAAACCATTCAGTGATTTGTTTTTCTTCTTCAAACCAGCCAGAGACACAGTGGAATAAATTTCAATGTGTACGTCAGATGATAAAAACAGACTTTTTAAGGGATCATCATTATATTTTATATAAGCAATAACCATGTCTTCATAACTTTGGAGTAAAAAGGATACAAATTCATTTTCTTTTTCATCAGGAATGAAAGACACTCTCATGTACTGTTAGTTTTCTTTTTTTGACTTAAAAACCAATTTTTTCGGGGCGCCTGGGTGGTTCAGTCGGTTAAGCGTCCAACTTTGACTCAGTTCACCATCTCACAGTTTGTGCGTTCAAGCCCCTCTTAGGGCTCTGTGCTGACAGCTCAGAGCCTGGAGCCTGCTTCGGATTCTGTGTCTCCTCTCTGTCCCTCCCCCAAGCATGCTCTGTCTGTCTCTCTCTTTCCATATTCAAAATAAATAAACACTAAAAAAAAAATTAGAATAAAAATCTTGCTCCTGGCCCTATCCGCAGGGCCCAGCATAATGCCCAGTATATGGTAAGCACTCAGAAAAAAAGGTTATTGAATGTGGGACTGACGCACATGTAGCATGCACTGGGATGACTAGGTTTGTTAAACCCTGATGTAGTTCTGTACTAGACGTAAACAGCCAGTACCCCGTGGCCCATCCCATGCCCCTTCTGCATCCCTGGCCTCTTTCCTGGGGACATCTTCCCGTCCCTTCATTCAGCAATTAGTGGGGTAAGTCCCGACAGATGGGGGAGCTTTCTAGCCTCCAGAGCTCTGGCCACCTTCAGCCCTGGTTGGCTGGCGCTCATGTTAGACTAGTCGGGATATATTTTTAATAATACCTTCGATGAAAGCGATCGTCTATGTGTTGATTTCACAAAATCCGGCAGCCCTGATGCAACAGAAGGCGGGGAACATGCCGTATTCTGAGGCCGGAAGAGAGTAGAGTGGGGGAGACATGAAAACCAACCGAGGGAAGGTAGGAGGGGTAGGAAAGATGGAGGAGCAAGAGGAGGAAAAGATGGCATCGGCGGATCACCACCTGCAGGGACTTGTTCCATGCGACCACCTTTCTCATGTGCGTTCCACCAATTCTGTCTTCCCAGGATGGTGAGTGAAAGCTCTTTGACGAGTACGTGGTACACGTCTAGAACCAGGACCATGATTACGGTGTTTGCTGTGCTGACACCATTGTCTGACAAAAATATCGTGCTGGACGTTTTCTTTCTTTTGCCCTTTGGGCTGGCTTATTTTGGGTAAAATCGCACCAGTCAGATTCATATCCAACCCAGGTGAAATCCTGTTACAACGTACTCCACGGCTGGTGTCTGCATCGCTTCATTGTGTTGGGATTCCATTGTATTAGATGTCGTTGAAAATCTGGTACTTGGGAATCTTTTGGTGTTTTGACGAAAGGGTATTACGTACTGTAATTTAGAAAGCATTCAAGAACCATTGCTGAATGGGTGAATTGCTTTTGTTTGGATTAGAGCTCAGTTTTGCAAACTGTGCCCTGCTAAATTCCAGAAGAGTGAAAGTGGGTTTGGTGGCCAAAAATGTTTGGGAAATACAATGCATGTTAGAATATTAAAGGCTCTGAGAAGTCATGTATTAAAAAAAAAAAAAAAAAGCTTAACTTTTTAAAACTCAAGGTTTCTCAAATTTAATTGACTGTCTTCCTCTCTCTCTCTCTCTCTCTGCCTGTCTCTCTCTCTTTTGGCCTCTCTCTCTTTCTCTCAATTTTTTCATGAAACTCCTAATGCGGGATACCAAGTTTTAGAAATGGGAAATGCTGGGTCAGGGTATTCATATTTATTTATAGGCCATATTTATATTTATATAAATATATTTATATAAATATTTATATATATTTATAGGCCATGTGTTTGGAAATGGGCCAGGCTGGCAAAACAAAGACAAATAATGCACACTGCTTGTTCCTGAAAGGCTAGCCGAGGAGATGTGGTGCAAATCATATTACAGAGTTGTTTTCTTTTATTTTTTAACTGTGGGAAAACAGAAGACCAAGCAACTGAACAGAAAAGAACAGAGGTTAAGACCATATCTGGGAAAGCTTCCCTGGTGAGAAGGTCTCACTGTAAGAATATGTTCATGCGAATGTCAGGTACTAGAGATTTATAAAATAGCCAACGGGGTAGGGGGGAAGACCCTCTCAAACATCATCAATTAAAACCATTTAAGGGGCACCTGGGTGGCTCAGTTGGTTAAACATCTGACTCTTGATTTCGGCTCAGGTCACGATCTCACAGTTTGTAGCTTCCAGCCCCGCATCAGGCTCTGTGCTAACACTGCAGAGCCTGCTTGGGATTCTCATTCTCTCTCTCTTATGTGTGCGTGCTCTCTCTCTTTCTCAAATAAATAAATAAACATTAAAAAAAATTTAAGATATATCCTAACAACATAAATTCCTCCTACCTCAGGACATTGGGTATGCCAACATGTCTCCCTGAAGACAGCTAGCTCTCATTTCAGATAGTTTCATGGAGGGTGAGTAGTGGCCATAAAGGTAATTGCATTTTGTTTTCTTTAACACACGTATACACTAATAATTTCGGTCTTAATTGGTATCTGCTTAGATCCTAGCTCTCTTGCCATGGCTGGACAGGGATTTAAGGAATGTGCCAGGTTTCCCTGGCTGTGGACTTGTTTTTTCTTGCATCCAACATGCATACTGGCATGGCCTTTATTAACTAGTTATTTAGTGGATGGGGAGTGGGAATGGGTTGGAATCCTTGATGTGGTTCCAAACATTGCTGGCTTTCTCAGCCTTAAAACCAACAGCCCAAAGACATCTGAATGTCTTTGATGCATTCTACATAGCACCTAACACAGTAGGTGTGCAGCCCCACCATTATAGACCAATGTAAGGGAAATAGAACGTTCTATTTTACTTATTGTTCTCTCTCTCTAATAAAGAAAGGTGGTATACCCTCCACTCTGCTAATTAATTCACATGTATTATTTTGTTTAATTTTTATAAATACTATATGAGGTAGATATTACAGTAGTTTCATCATTTTCACTGGGGTGCAAACTGAGGAACAAAGCTGTTGGGCATTTATCCACAGTAAGAGGCAGAGTGAGGAGTAAAACGGGAGATTCTTTTCATTCTGAAGCCTAAATACACTTCTACTGCACCCACTTAGAGCGCCTGAATAAGGGGAAGACTAAAATATAATATTTACTACCCTAAAATAATTCCAGTAATGCTAAGCTGATGACAGTAGTCCTTACTTCAGATAGAATGTACTGTGCCTTCTTTTCCCAATGGAGAGAAAAGTTACTTAAGTTTTTCAAAATGGTTCGAAACAGAGTCCATTATTCCTTCACTTCTTTCTTCTTTTCTAATAAATACATTCCTTGTAGGAATTAGTCCAGTTTTTTTTTTTTTAATGTTTATTTATGTATTCTGAGAGAAAGAGAGAGAGCCTTTGTGTGAGCTGGGGAGGGGCAGAGAGGAAAAAAGAGAATCCCAAGCAGGCTCCCAGCTGCCAGCGCAGAGCTTGATACGGGGCTTGATCCCATGAACAGTGAGATCATGACCTGAGCTGAAATCAAGAGTCAGATGCTTAACCGACTGAGCCACCCAGATGCCCCCAATTCTCTTTATTAAATAAGGAAAGGATGGCTAGAATTTAGGGTATACTCAGAACTCTTTGATGATTGCCCTGTCACTCTTGGGAGAGACACACAAATTCAGAGACAGGATTTCCAGAAGTGCTAGCTAGTTTAAGATGATTCTTAAGTATTTCTTCCACTTTAGAAATAGTTTCACAACTGAAAATACCTTGTCTAGAATAATGGCTGATGGAAAGGCAAAGCACTAGTCCTAAGGTTTTTTAAGGGTACTGACGATATGCTACAGATAATTAAACAGAAAGAATGAAAGGTAAATTCAAATAGGCAATGTTTTCAAGTGATATTAAAAAAAAAAAACGACATCAGAGGAAAAACCCAATGAAATAGGATTTAGAGGAGGGTATGATATATCAGTCGTTCTTAAACGGTTAGGGGCAGACCCTCTGTGAATTTGATGAACACTAAGAACTCTTTTTGGAAAAATTGAAATCTACAGTCACATTTTATATCCAGTAGGTTTCTCAGCCTCTGACACTCACCTACTGACCCCACTAGGAGGCTTTGATGTGGTGTTAAAGATACTGAAAAAAGAAAAGAAAAGAAAAGAAAATTGCCCAGAATGAAGAAGGGCAAAAAACATGATTTCTCAAGGTACCCCGTGTCTCTATTAATCTACGATTCCAGTGGCCCACTTTTTAAATGTTCCTCTAAAATCCTCACCCTGAGAGTCATGCTTCCTATTTGAGACCTTAACAAAAATTTCAGGAGTGTTAGTGACCTGAAGATTTCTGCCTTTTCTCCAGCAAGAAAAGCCAGGAGACCCAAACCACAGAACAGGAAATGTTTATGTCAACCATGCATTTCTCTAATGCTCATGCTAAAGTGTTTCCCAAATGTTAGTACACACCCACATCAACTGGTATCTTCTTAAAACGCAGATTCTGATTCAGAAGACCTGGGGTAGGATCCAGGATCCTGCATTTCTAACAAATTTCCAGATGACGCTGATACTGTCAGTCTGGGGAATGAACTGAATAGTAAGACTCTAGAAGTGGGTCCATATACACCGCTACCGCAGAGCACTTCAGAACAGCTCCTCCCACTGTTTGCTCATATATCCTAGAGCTACTTCATCTCACCACTCAGAGCCTAAACCTACTGGAAGAGGAAGATATCACCGGGGCGTTCGGTAAGAGAGTCAACTGACTTTTTTCCTTAGAAGAAGATTCCGTGATCTGAGTTTTGCATTACATATAGTTCTCTATCTACTTTGGTGGCACTTACCATGTTGGCGTGTCTCTGTAAGATCTCAGGTGGATTACAATTCATGTCTGTGAATGGCTTATCTTTTTAAGTTAGAGCAAATTTAAGATTATCCCTTTAAAAACGTTGTTTTCGCTTGCTTTCAAGAGAGGAGCAAGAGACGGAATCGGAGTTAGCAAGTACTGAGAATTAGGCTGTCAAAACCTGATAATTGATGCCAAGCCCACAGATACACCCGTATCATCCACGTGTGGGTTGGAGAACCACTGTTCTTCCTTATACAGACCACTGCCATCTTTTGATTCTTCAAAATATGGCCGAGTCGAAGATGAATAAGGCCACTGATCGGAAAGATTTATTTCTGAGCCAAAGATTAACTTTCTATGTGTTAGCAACTCATGAAATTTTTTTTTTAGCTGCTGGTGTCATTGATTGCATTTTCAATGAAAAGAAGTTTCATGACAGTTCCTAAAATGGAGGTCGAACAGGCAATGCTGAAAATTTATGAACACTGATTTAGCATTTAAAAATTGCATGTATACCTAATGACAATTATACAAGCCAAGAATATGTCATTTGGTGTTTAAGGGAATGAAAACCATGTCTTTCTATAAATATTCTCATAAAACACCATATAAAGAATGAAATTGGACATGGCTTTTTTCATATTCAGCTTCTTTCAATAATATAAATATTTCTTTCACTGTTTCTACTTTATAGAAATTAGGTAAAATGAAGTATGTCTTTTGATTACTTGTTTAGAGAGACTAATGCCACCATGCAAAATAACATTCCATACTCAACATGGAACAAAAGATATAATGTCACAAAACATTTTCAGCTTGCTCCTATTTTAACTACAAAATTTACTTTAAAAAGCGTGGCATTGTTTCTTTTAAAAATATTCACTTTCTACTTTCTACATGCACGAAAACGATTCTTTCCCACCTCTCTCCACAGTTAGAACTCTTATTCAGAAAACAGCAGGCATGAGATTACAGCCAGCAAAAAATGTCTACCAATGAAAGATAACTAAAGGGTTAAAAATTGTGTAAGGACAAATGGAAAATCACAAGTAATTTTTAAATTACTTCAATATTATATTTTCTTATTTATTTCCATTTTTATTCTTAATTATGAAACATTTCAAAACGTCAGAGATCTGTATACCCACCATTTAGGTTTTTAAAAATTTTTTTATGTTTATTTATTTTTGAGAGACAGAGCAGGAGTCAGCGAGGGGCAGAGAGAGAGGGAGACACAGAATCTGAAGCTGGCTCCAGACTCTGAGCTGATAGCAGAGAGCTTGAGGTGGGGCTCAAACCCATGAACGTGAGATCATGACCTGAGCTGAAGTCAGATGCTTAACTGACTGAGCCACCCAGGTGTCCCTCTCACCATTTAGTTTCAACCAACATGAATATTTTGTATAGATATCTACTCTGTTGTCTTTTTTAAAAAATATTTTTTAATGTTTTTATTTATTTTTGAGAGAGAGCGAGCAGGGGAGGGGCAGAGAGAGAGGGAGACATAGAATCCGAGGCAGGCTCCAGGCTCCAAGCTGTCAGCACACAGCCTGACACGGGGCTCGAACCCACGAACCGTGAGATCATGACCTGAGCTGAAGTCGGACACTTAACCAACTGAGCCACCGAGGAGCCTCTGTTCTGTTGTCTTTAAAAAAAAAAAAAGTTTATTTATTTTGAGAGGGGGAAGGGAGAGAGAGGGACAGAGAGAATCCCAAGCAGGCTCTGCGCTCTCACTCTCAGCCTGAAGCCCTGCGCTGGGCTATATCCACGAACTGCGAAATCATGACATGAGCCGAAATCAAGAGTTGGAGGCTTAACCCACTGACCCATCTAGGCACCTCTGTTGTCTTTTGAGAAAGATTTTTCTTCAGTAAAAAGAAAACATTAAAAGCTTTGTCATTGTTGTCAGAGGGGTGAACCACTTCAACTGAAATTATCTGCTAACTTCCTTTTAAAACTTTTAAAGGTTGACAGAGAGGCCTCTAAAAGAAAATTCTTTCCCCATGATTCTTGTACCGTGTCAATGTTCAAAAATAATACCAATAGTAATCACTAGAATTTGGGTTTGCTTATAGGGGAGATTTTTTCCTAAATAAATTAATTAAAAATGGAATAGAAAGTACATTTTGTAGACTTTCTGTTAATGATGTGTTTCATAATTATTGTAAAAAAATATTTTTAAAAGATATCTTAATTCTTCTACTCCCATATGTCCTATACTTGATTTGTGTGAGGAGGTGAGGGGTAGGTGTGTGTGAAATATACTTATGGGCATGGATAACTTTGTGTTAACTTTTAAAAAACCTTAAATTAGGTAAAGATTCTATACCACCCTCTTCTGAAAGTCCCTGATAGTCAGCAGATTTGGAAAGATGTGATAAGTAACACAGAACAGTTTTAAATACAAAAATTATTAATAACTGAAA
The DNA here is from genome assembly GCF_023721935.1 of Panthera uncia. NCBI lineage: Eukaryota > Metazoa > Chordata > Mammalia > Carnivora > Felidae > Panthera > Panthera uncia. Next base: position 69,297 of record NW_026058007.1, on the reverse strand, counting down.
CAATAAATTAACTTTTGTAAGTAATATATTTAGAGATTATTTACATGGTGGGTGAAAATACGGCCTTGGTGCTCATCTTTAGATACAGCTAGAAACTAAATCACAGTTCATCTTTCCCTTGCAGGTAAACATTAAAGTGGCAATTCCCAAATTTCAGACAATGCTGTAATTATTATGGAGTAAACTGTGAACAAAATGTTTTATGTGATGTACCCTGGGCCAGCCCTTTTGGTATAAAATTGAAGATGTTTACGTGTTTTGCCGTGTGGGCCATTTATGGCTATGTTCTATTAACTCTGGGTTTACTGTGTGATATTATGTGTATTTGTCTTGGGGCAAACAGCTTGTTTGTCTCAAATCAAAGTCTAAAAGATAATTCTTTCTCTTTCTATGGGCTTAAAATAGTTTTTGTTTGGATTGATATTTACTGTTTGCGGTGAATTATCCCTCTGTTGGCTCTTTTCTATTCATTATAATATATAATTTTGGTTAAGCAATTGTATAATCTTTTCTATACCATTATTCTGGACTTCTGTATAAAAGTTGAAAAATGTTTTCCACAAACAAAATGCTTATGCTTGCATATTCAATATCTTTCCTATTGGACTTTGGACACAGTCTTGTGTAATGGAACTCATTTGTTATGAAATCTTTTTTTTCTTCTTACATATTTTGTTTAAAACAGCTATTTGAGTTTAATAATACTATATTTTCCATGATAAAGTTAGAGTAGTATTTTTTCACTTCAAAGAATGCCAAAAGCTTTTTTGAGTTTTCTTCAAACGGGTTTCGCTAACCATACATATATTTATAAATATATCTACATATTTTATATGTATATTTAAGAACACTTAGCTCTAAGTTTCATAGTCTTTACATCATATGGCACATTTTTCATGATTTGTAAAATACTTTCTTTTTCCTTTACACTGGGACTAAACATTTTGAAAACTCATTTTTCAAAAGTATCAGGAATATTTTAATAGCAATAACCTTGTTAATTTTTGTTGCTTATTTCCTGGTCAAGATAGTCAAGCTGGCTTGAGATTTCTCAGTTCTTTAAAAGAGAGTTCTTTAATTCAACCTGTTTTAAGCTGAAGCGTACGTGACTTTCTATGACTCTGTTTACATAACAGTAGTAATCATTAAATACGACTGACTTCATAATTCAAAACATACACTTAAGTGTAGGAAATGATAAGTCGTACATAAACATTTCATTCAACTGTATTTTATACAGGAAATGTAAAGCTTGAATCTTTCATACAGTCCTTCTCTCAAATACTCATGCAAATATAATTTACGTAAAACACCAACTGCATTGGATTTATATAGGTAGAAGAAAAGGAGCCTAAGAAAAGGAGCCTTTAGGAAATACCAACTCATTGGGAAGCATCTGATGAATATTTTTCATTGTGCTTGAATGAATGATTTTTTACATAGAGACATATTCCACCATCAATAAATACCACTATGAATTTTGCTACGCCACGCCCCCCTCACCCCCCGTGGAATTTTTCCTTGCGGTAGTTAGACCGACCTTGGCCAAAACCAAATACATTCCCACACCGAAACACAACTACCCTCTACCCGCACCCACACCCCGCCACCCAGGTGCAAGGCGCCACGCTGGGCTCTCGGAGGATACAGATAAGGAGGACCGCCAGAATTTCTGGCTAGGTCACGTGGTACGACCACCCTGCCAAGTACCTTTCAGTATTTACTTGAAAACTTCAGAGACGAGCAACTTATTGTAGCCTCTGCCTTCAAAGAATTTAAACCCAAGTGGAAAGGATTAGGAATGCATACATCTCTCTGCTCGTACTGAACAGGAGTCCACACAGAAAAAACAAAAACAAAAACAAAAACAAAAAAAACCTAACGTGTTTAGAGATGGCCCACCGCATTTCACAAAGCGCTCCCATCCAAAGGAGGGGCCGGTAGAAAGGTTCAGAGAGCCCTGGCTCTCCAAAACAGGGCGAAATCAAATCTGGGCCGCGGGTGAGCACCTGGAAAAAATTCGTGGTGGAGATGGCATCTGAGAAAGGCCTCGAAGCACCCACAGTGTTGCGAATGCCGGCGCGGTCACCCCAGATGGAAGGACCCCCTACCTCGCTCTAAAGCCAGTTAAACCGCGGGGCCCACGCTACCGGGCACGATTTTAGAAGCCCCCCTCCAAATGCAAGCGTCCGACCTAGGAGGCACTTCCGTTGTGCAGTTTGCTAAGTTTGGATTCCGAGAGTGCATGGGGGAGTCTACGGCTCACGCAGGTGGGACCCTCTCTCCGCCTTAGCTTAGACTCTATGCGAGACGCTCCCGCCCGCCAAAGGCTGCGGTGGCCACAGAGGCTGCCGTGACTGCCGCTTCCCCCACCAAATTCTGGCGCTCAGGAGGCGCGCTGCAGTGGAGAGACCTGAGTCCCGCCCCAGCCCGGAGGAGAAGGCGCAGCGCCTCCGCTCGCGCTCCCGGGTCGGGGAGCCTCTTTCCTCCCCCTTTTTCCCCGCGGCGGCGGCGGCGGCTGCGGCGGAGGCAGCGGAGAGGGGAGGGGGGAGCGGGCGAGGGGCGGAGACAGGGAGGAGTCGCGACCGCCGCGGCCCCGCGGCGGCAGGTGTGGATGGGCGCGGCGGAGGTGCGGAGGAGACTGAGGTGCGGGGTTGTCCACTCCCGCCCGCGCTCGCCCGGGGCCCGGGCTTGGGGGCGGGGAGCGCCTCCCCGGAGGAGCTCCGAGAGCTGCTTCGACCTGCGCACAACTTGGGGCGCGGCCCGGGCGCGCAGGTTCCACGTCCGGCGCCGGGAGGAGAAAGGCGCGCGTCCCCGGCCGCGGCGCCCGCGCGGACCCCAACGGTGAGGCGGCGGCCGGGGGGCGGCCGGGGGGCGGCCGGGGCTGGAGGGTGGGCGGCGCCTCCGCCCTCCGCGTAGACCGGCCGGTAAGCGAGGAAAGCGCAGGCAGCAGGGCGGGGGCGCGTCCCTCGCCGAGTTAAGAGGGGGGCCTCGGGGCCCGGCGCTCGGCAGACTTCGCCGCGGGCCCCCGGGCGTGGATGCTGCGGCCAGGTCTGGCGCATCCCGAGCCACGGCGGCCCTGGCTCTGCGCAGAACCTTCTCCACCTCCTGCCCAAATAGGTTGTTTCCCTAGCCTGACCTCGGAAGTCGCAGGTCCGCTCTCTTCCTCTAAACGGCGAAGGAGGAACTGTGTGTGTCCGGGAGCGCGTTGAGGGCGAGCGCTTTCAACCAGCGATGTTTGATGAGAGCCCGTTCCCGAGTTAAAATGCCTCTCACTTTGCAATTTCTCTGCTCTCTCCCCTCTTCGAGGGAGAAGTCAGGCGACTTTTAAATCCCCACCTGGTAGAATTAGAGTTTATTTGCGCCGTATACAGGTGGGAAATGATGCTCCGTAAAATCCTGGTTTTTCCAACAGCGTTTCACTTAAAAGAGCCTCCCATCCTGCAGCGAGACAATGGCAGTCGTGAAACACACAACAGAAGTGTTCACCTAGCGCCGCGTTGGCAGGGGAGAAGTTAAGGAAAACTTAAGCATAAGCGACCCCTGAATAGGCTTCTTGCGGGACCGTTTTGTTCTGGTGCAAGTGGTGTTAGGACTGGAAATGACAGCTCAAGACCTACGCTTGGTTTGGAGCTGAGGCTGGGGCCCGACACCCCTCACCGCCCCGGGACTCTCGAATTGGGCCTTTTTGCTTCCTTCACTGAAATCATGGCAGCTTTGAAGTGAAATGAGGAAAATGATCCTCCTTTTTGCCCTGGAGTTTATTACCTCTGCATTAAAATGTGCCTCTCATGGGCAGAAATGTAAACAATCTTCTATTTTATACTTTGTTTTAAAGACCTTTTACTTGAATTGGTTAAAAAAAAAAAAGGATTTAAAATGGACAGCCAAATTTACGTTTGTTTGTTGTGGAGTTTTGTGTTTGAGGGGGGGAGTGACTTTTAAGTCATTTTTCAAGGCTAATATTGATTACTTTTCATTGTTTGCAGATGTTAATCCTTCAGTGAAGGCATTTTAAGGAATAAATGAAAAAATAACTGGGTTAAGCCCACTCATAAGAACTGTAGCCTGCCCCCCTCCTTTTTTTCTTAACCTGTGACAGAGCCTCATGAAAATCGAGCTTGGGATGTAAAAAACCTCTTAAGTTGAATTTTAGGCCTCCAAATGAAAAATGTTCATTTGCGTTAATCCAATAGAATTCTCAGACTTTATGGAATTGTCAGTTTATGATGATGTTTATTTTTTTATTTATGTCATATTAGGACTTTACATGTGGATATTTCTTCGGTAATTGGCAGATGTGGGGAAAAGTCAGAAGGCCCTTTAAAAGATACAGACTTATTCTCTGGGTGAAATTTTATAGTCCTGAAAAGCACGTATCAGAGACAAAGCTCTTAACTGATAACATTGACTGTTCTCTTTTTGAAATTTTAAATGGATTAAGAAGGGAGGTTTTATACTTCATATTTGGGCATAGTTTTTGAAAATGCAAGTGGAAAAAAGTTAAGAATATCATTTTTGTACAATGTAATAACTAGACAGCTATTCTAGAGGCTATAGAAATGCTTGAGGGAATAAAATAAAAAGGTAGCATAAAATTATGTATTGTACTGTTAGAATTTTAAGGAGAATGCATACTTGTAAGTCTCAAATACTCAAGTGAGCAGTATTAAAGTGGATCAAATAGAAGAATTTTCTTGCATATCATTTTTTCTCAGATTAAAAAAATACGTATTTATTTTGGTTTGTCTTAAAATTGAAGTTATAGTTAAATTTTGTTGGTACCTATATGGGATAATACAAAGGTTGGTAAGATGTCTTTTGCTTGGCACATTTAGTGACAGGTATCCTTAAATTTTTCATAGAGTTGCCACAGTTTTTCTTCACTTGATGAATTTGGTGGTTTTAGCATATAAACACCATAGGGTCTCTTAACAAACTTAAATTGTAAAAAAGCAATAGATTAAATCCCTGATTATTAACATTTCAAGGATGGAAATCTACTTTCAAATAAAAATGCCTTTTTGAGGACATTTTAGAATACATATAAGGGTATGATTCTGGGAGACTGTTTTTGATAGTTCTTTTCCTATTCTTTGAAATCATAAAGTAAATTAACAAAAGAATCAATAATTATGTTTTAACAGTTTCTTGATGTATTTAACAGACTGTTTCCTTAATAGTAATCTCCCAAGTATTTCAGAAATTTGTGTAAGAGCAAGAGTTTATTTTTTGTTCAGATGTATTTCTGTAGACTAGAAAAAAAAAAGTTTATGAATTTAGAGTAGGCCAGTCTTAAATAATAAGAAACAATGAAATTTGATCTTTGTATTGTGAAATGTGTTTTCACTGAGGACTTTTAAACTGTGTCCTCTCTTTAAACACATAAGTAGTATAGAAAGTAAATCATATATTTCATTGGCAAAATATAAGTGCCCTAATGCTTTGATAATGATTATTGAGACTTTTTTCCCCCACATCTTATATAAGCAGTGGGGTCCAGAAAATTATCAAAATAATTTTGGATAAGATTGAGATGAAGTGAAAAAAATCCACGCATGATTATGGTATATATGTATGTTGTTTTGCAACAGTGAAAGAGTGAAAAAGAAGAGTTTAGGATCAAAATTTATCCACGTTAATCAGATTCCCTAGCATTTTCTACTTTATTGCGTAATTGACTTTTTAGCTAATATGTAGTTATTCCGTGTTTTAATACAGCAGACATCAGAAAAAAATAAATCTCATTTGAGAATCTATAATCTTGGTTTTATCAAATATACAGACTACTCTATATTGTCTACCTATCAACATTCAAGCTGTTCAACATTTGAGACAATTTACAAACTAAATATATTATAAACGTTAATTAAAGAAGTAATTTTCATTTTAAGAGAACTGCTCCTTCTGAGAGGTTATTTTTAACATTACAAATAGCACTATCCTTTGAGTAAAATAAGAATTAATTACAAATTATACTTTTAGCAAAGGGAAAATGCAATTTTTATTGGCCTGGGGGGCATGTATGCTAAGTAGTTTGTGCCCCAGTTTCCATTTCTGTATCTGTGCTGCCTCTGACCACGGATTGGGTACTGCGGGAGGAAAGACTGTGAGGAGAAAGTTAATAAAAGAAGCTACATGAGTTGATCATAGTTCTGCTCAGAAACCTATGTCCACCTGAATTCAGAACCAGAAGAGAAATTCTGACAGTCTGTTTCCCCAGCCCTTTTACATCGATTTCTGAGAGTTAGCAGTGGCAGAGAAGAGTTGTTGTCTCTGCCATTTGCAAAGCCGACTGCTTGATCCACAGCAAATCAAACCCAGGAAATCTTTTAGTCTTGTCCATTTCAGTTCCACTTCCTTGCCAGGGGCATAACAGCTGAAGTTAAAAGACTTATACCCAAATGGAAAAATTAGTGCCATTTGTGTAGAGGCAGTAGCCTTATTCAAACTGCTTTCAACCTAATTGGGAAAAAAAAAAAAAAAGAGACTATGACTTGATTAGAAGTCCTCCGGGTTGGGTAGCACGTAGGAGACTATGGCTCAAGAATGCTTTTAGGTTTTTCACTTATTTTGAATTAGTTATAGTTTGCATTGTATTCTCGGGTTTGTGTGTGTGTGTGCGTGTGTCTGTGTCTGTGTCAGCGTGTCAGTGTCCTTTTCTTCAGCTTCTACAATTTGGAATAGGCAAAAAGTACCAAAATGGTAAACTTTAAAGTGACCAAGATGGCATCGGGTTGGTCATGTAAAAGTTCTTCCACTACGCCAGCACGTCTGTAACAGAGGTAATGCCCCGCTGGATTTACTTCCGTGTATTGTAAATTTAGGGTTGGTTTTTTTTTTTTTTTTTTGCTTAGAAGTAATCTCAGTTTTGAGAAGGGGAGCAGAGAAGGAAAAGAACTTTGCCTAAAAACCAGTGCCATCCGACAACCGATGTCTTCAATTAGCTCTGTCAAATTTCGGGTGAACTTTGGCCCTGTTAGTAAATTGGATATGTATTAAAGAAGATTTTTAACAAATCAGCTCAGAAAGGCCTGCTCCAGAAACTTGTGGTATGTGTGCTTTTGTAATTAATCTAAATGTAACATGTAAGACCAATATTATTATACATATGAGGTGAAATTGTTTTGGAGTCCAAATGTAGGAAAGGATTCATTCCCCAAAAAAGCCAAACTGATAAGATCTTACTAAAATCACCTGAGATTTTTGACTTACAGCGCATACCCAAGTGGAAATTCAAGTCATAAAATCATTATTGAATAACCCCATGGAATAATTCTTTTCTTTCTTTAAACCTGACCTTTTACCTGTTATCTCCACTTCATTAAGTTAATTTAAAAAAAAGTCTCAGATAAGAAACAGTAGGCTCAAGGAATAAAGTGTGAGAGCTCTGTGGTAAAATCTACCTATAGTGCATGAAGTCTTTTAAAATTAGGATTTAACTGGCTTTTAACTAGAGTGGCTTTTTAGGTAACTAACCGGTAATATTGTCACTTGACATTTCCTTTTCATATTCTGTGCCATAACTCAAAACTGATTTCCTTTTTATGGGTAAGAGTGGAACTATAATAAATCAAAAACAAAACAAACAACTTAAGCTTACAGTCTGATTTTAATATAGAACACTGCTGCATATTTGCTAACACCTGAAAAGATTCTAGGTTGCTTCATTATTTATTTTTGTTTTTGGAATGGGGATTAGGATTTTTTTTTTTAATGAAAAGAGTAACATTAATATCCCTTTTAGATGACTATCCATATGCATATTCACTGTTAGTTGTGACAAACAGTAGTTTGAATTATAGTTCTAAGTAAAAAAATTACAAGTTAGTACCTGGACTGATGTCTGTCTGGTAAGTTACATTCTTAGTGCTCCTAATAATTAAACAGTTGAAATTTTATCATATTTTAATGTCTGAAAAGTTTTCCAGATTCATATAAAAGGGGAAAATATAATAAGACATCTTAATCTTGTTAAATATTAAGATAGATTAACCAAAAGATTTTCTTTCAGTGATTTGTGTTTTTTCAGCCAAAGGTACTAAAAATACCTTTATAGACAAAAGAATATATGAAAAGAAATATAAAACAAAAGACTAACAAACTGGGTTTATTTTTTTTAAAGAAACTAAATTTTTATTATAATTTTTATTCTTGGTGCCTATAGTTTTTCAAATTCTGGAGAAATGGCAATAAATCATACAAAATGACAAAGATGATCAAAAGATTTAACAAAATTTAGTTTCCCTTCAAAATAAATGTATTTAGTAGTTGGAAAAAGCTAATGTTCTGTGTTTCCTTTAGTTAATTAGCACATTTTCACAAATAAACCAATGAAATCATAAAGCCAATTATGTATCAATTAATAATTTGAAAAGCAGATTTGTTTGAAAAGTAAATCTTCCTTCTGAAGGTGGAGTTCATTGTACTAATCATAAGTGTCAGCGAAATGTTCTTTTGCAAAATATATTGAAGTAGAAATGATAAGACAACTGCATATTTCAGAATAATAGATAAATTACTATGTGTCAGTTGTACTCGCTAACCTAAAAACATGATTTATATTAGGAATATTAAAATATAAATGGAATAGCAGAATTTATTATTGTCCACTTGTAATTTCAGAGCACCTGTCCAAATATTATCTAGAACCAGCACAGAATGATTGTCCGAAATTTCTGGAGTTTTGACTTTGTCAAGATCTTTTTTCAAAAGCAAATATTAAAATAAAATGTGTCCAACTCCCCTAACCGCCAGAACAATAATAATGATAATTATCACTCTATTGATTATTTTCTGTGTGCCTGTGCTTTACCACATGCGTTGTTTGTATTACCTCCGATGATCTTTGCAGTAACCTCACAGTCTTGGCACCATGATTGGTCCTGTTTTACAGACAAGAAAACTGTGGCCTGGCAAGATTAAAGGGATCAAACAGCTAGGAAATAGTGTGGCTCCCAGACTCAAACCTAAGTTTTGCCTGTTCCCACCTCTCTATACTTGCTTACTTTACTATACTTCACAGTAATTGAGCAGAATATTTGGGGATCTCGTCTAACAAGCTGTTTGGGAGTCTTTTGTCCTCAGTTATTGCACATCTTTTTCTTTGATTTTTAGAACTATCTCAAAGTCTTTCGTGCCCAAGTCTGGCAAAAGACATAGATGATATAGGTAATAATGTTTGTGCCCCAAAGAAACAGGTAGTGTCTTTAAGATACCGAGCCTGATAATTCAGAACAGATTGGAAATTTTCTCTGGAGATCTTTCCGAAAGAATCATGTAGACAATTTTTTTGTTGTGTGTTTTTGGAACCATGACACTGGAATTGGAATCCAGATTTACACCCAACCCGCAGTAGGTGTTCAGATATTTTTTAAAACAAGGAATGAATAAAACGATAGCATTTCTTTGCCTGTGAAAGTTCTAATACACACTGTGTGTTCAAGGGTAGTACCGAGGGCGGGTATCTTACCACTGACTATGCAGCCTTGGACAAGTTACTGCACCCTCTTGAACCTCAGTTTCCTCTTTTGTGAAATGAAAATAACTACATCTTCCTCAATAAGTTGTGAAGATTAAATAAATAATTGCCTTTTCTTTGTTCTCACACCTGACCTTTTATGTGGGTATAAAGCCTGTCGGAGTAGTGAGGACTGAAGGGAAATTGTCAGAGCAAGCCACAATGAAGCCATGAGTTGAGAAAGGAGTTCGTGTAACTAAACCCACCAGAGAAAGAGTCAAGGCCAAGGAAGAAGATGAAGGTGGTGCTTTGCTGGTTCTGGAGTAAGGGTACAAGCCCAGACAGAGAATAGCAGAGGAAGGGGCCTGTATTCCCGTGCTGAATCCCTAGTGTTGACCGTGGCTTTAGACAAGTTGCCTGGGCTGTTGATGTGTAAACTGAGAGCACACTTCAGGGGTACCTAAGAGTCGCTTGAGCATGGTCCATCTTAAAGCTCTGCCTACAAAGTTTTAAGTGTCTGCTGTCACTGTACCTCCTCTAGGGGACTTAAGGGAACTCCCTGTAGGAAGATGTTAGCGTTGCAGACATACAGCCTCACCTTCCAGATCCAGGTTAGCACTTCTTGGACCTGAACCTTCTCCTTATCACTATCCTTCCTTCTCCCCTCCCCCCAAACTCTTTCACTGCTCTCTCTGATGGCAAAGGAGGCAGGCGGCAGTTTTTATTTTGTAGAGGTTAAAGACCCTACAGTGCTATGCAGGATAATAGCAAAGGCCCCTTTCAGGGCTAACATTTTACAGCTTTTGAAGTCCTGTGTAGGTACACAGTGAAAGAGCAAAAGCAGAAGGCTAAAGAGGCAACCGAGTCAATTTGCAGGCTGGACAAAACCAGGATTAAAATGCAGAGAAATAGAAGGAACTTGAATAGCAAAGAAACACATACACACACACACACACACACACACACACACACACACACAGAGTTAAGATGGGTGCAAAGGTCAAAGCATAAATGTTAAGGACAAAATTAGACAAATTTACATGAGAAGAAAATGAAACTGTAAAAAACAAATTTCATAATGGAAAAATGACTTTTAAATAGCAAAAGCAATTAAAGCTTAAGGTTTTTTCCATCATAGTTCCTCTTTTGAGGCCCATTGGAACAGAGTAGTTATATTCCAGGAAAGCAATTTTATGTGTATGGGGAAAGAGGTTAAGAGGAAGGTGATAGAGAACAACATTCTGGGACACCACCAAATCCAAATCTAAGGATTTTGAAAGGGAGGTATTTGACAAAAGAGTATTCTAAAGTTACTTGAAAATAGGAAGCCTTTCGCTCTTTTTTGTGCCTGAAGTGGAAAGCAAGGACTACACAGATTGAAAGTCGCCTGAAATTTAAAGCATTTAAAGAAAAAAAAAGCAAAAGAATTTGTCATCAGAAATGTTTCCAAAAAACTCATTGGAATCAAAGGGCTAATAAAATAGAAACAACATGATAACTAGAAAAGAACTATAGCAAATTCTGCATTCTGTTTGGGTCAGAGGGACCCGATATAATTGCTGGAACCTATGGCATTCTAGAAAATGACACTAGTTTATGCACAGTCGTGTGTGAGAGTTAACAGAAATTAGCTAACATTGCTTACCAGTTACCAGGGCCTGCTCAGTCTAGCGGTAACGAAGTTAAGTAGGTTGCTGTGGATAGAAGACTCTTAACATTTCACTTTTTTTTGTCTTCCCTGACCCCAACATTATAGGTGCCTCACAGGAGTTATGGACTAGGTGTAGACTTTAATATGGGAAGCTCTGTGTTTGAGGCCCAGCCGAGCACTTAACTTCTGGTCATGTGACATGGGCACATCTTCTAAAAGCTCTCCACCTCACTTTCCACATTTGTTAAATGAGATTATTAATGTTAATCTAGTACCTTCTTCACAGGGCTGTTGGGAGAATCAAATGAGCTTTACATATGTGGAAGTATTTTGTAAGCATACATGAATGTTTTTAGTGACAGGGGAGAGATCGTTTTGGAATTACTTCCAAAGAGAAGAAGAAATTAAAGAATGCGACGAATTCATTTTTTTGTTCTCTTCAGTCACCAAAGCTCTTGAGCCTTTATGACCGCACCTGAATATAGAGCTTCCTAATCTGTTGTCCATGGATCACAAGTGACCCACAGAGAGAATTCAGGGGATCATGAACTTGGATGCAAAAAAAAAAAAAAAATGTGTTTGCATTCTATTCGTGCTAACCACTAATTGGAATTTAGCATTTCCTTCAATTTTGAGTGGAGGTGACAAGTTGCAGTAGTATTTTAGCAGAACCTGTGATTTTATCACCGCTAAAAATTACAAGTAATTTATATTACATTACAGTTGTTGCTGACATCTAGAAATACTGTCTACGGGTGACCCAGCTTTGCCATAACGTTAGTTACAAGACACCTGCTAGATCTTGTTATTTAATATGTTAAGAGTCCCGTGTATGACTATACTATACGTGCATTTTAATATTTAGATATTTCAATGTAATTGGTTTCCTTTGTAACCTAGTATGCTGTGTTTTATGCATTTCACGTGAGAAGGGGTCCATAGATGCAAAAACTTTTTTTGAAGTTTTTATTCTGACAGAGGGCCTACCGGCTTTACCAGATACTGATATTAAAAGGATTACTGGTACACTAGCTACTTACATAGCCACATCTGATAGTATACTCCATGGTGAGAAAATCCAGTTATTCAAGTTAAAATAGCTTAACGTTACAATATAACGAAACAGTGCCCTGGACAGTACGAGGCACAGATCTCTTCATCTGGTGTCACCTCTCTCATGCATGGTGGATTCAGGCCAGACTCTGCAGTGCACTCAGAGGGGTGAAGATCACAGGGCATGACAAGCCACATACGTAGCCTCCAGTTTAGATGTCTCCTAACATCTGTAGGTGATGTCTAAACAATAGAATAAGAACGTTATTATTCTTGTTCCATAAGGATGGAATAAGAATGTGCAGCTAGAAACCCAAACGAGAAGATAAATGTTTACATTTCATTTTTAAATTTTATTTTGTGCTTTTGCAATTGTCCATTTGACATAAAAAAATGGCAATAATTAAGATTACTCTGCTCCCATGGTCTTTGTTTAAATGTCAGAATACTCATGGAATGCCTAATATATTTGCATCTTCGTCCTCAAATAGAGTTTTAGTTTCTTGAGATGGCAATCCTGTGTTGTCATATTTTCTGTTGATTTTATTTAGCACCTAATAAGAGATAATAAATTATACTGGTGTATACTTTGAATGGTTAAGACCTTTTTTTATTGTATCTGTATTTTCCCTGCCAGCTCTGTTTTCTGCTTAAAAAATTAGGCTGCATTTGCCTATTCATCTTGATTTCTTGTATTGGATATTTGAGCTTCTTCAAAAACAAGAATTTGATAGACATGATCGTCCTGGGTTTGTCACAGCTCTTGATTTTGACTGTGATGTCTCTGTCATCTGATATTGCGTGACTTTGAGATCTCCTAGTGATGCTCATTGTGCAGGCACATCAGCAAATCAGAAGGGCCCAAATTCTCTTCTGTGTTGATGATCACTGAGGCCCAGAAAAGTCATGGGACTTACCCAGGATTCAGAATGGGTAAGTAGGAGACTCATGGAATAAATCCTGTCTGTAGATTCTCAACCCACCACCCTATCACCACACTGGCCTGTCCCTAATCTGTGCTTGATCCTGTAAGATTCTGGGTAAGACTCTTGAATTGGTTAGTTTTGAAAATTCCGCATGCCATATATTTTTACCTTTTAAAGATTCCAAGAAGTTCTGCAGTGAAGAAACTTGGCTGATGTTAATCTACTATTTTCTAAGTTTACTTGACCACAGAATCCCTTTTCTGCCCCTCCCCCCACCCAAATCTACCTAGTAAGGGATAATACTTTGGGAAATACTACCCTGCACAGTGGTAAGCTTTGGGGGTGGTGGTGGTGATGGTGATAACATTTACTGAGCACTTACTACTGTGTCATAGGTACTGTTCTAAGTGCTATATAACTAATCACTTAACCCTCCCAACCACCGAGTGAAGCAGGTACTCTGCTCATTGCCGTTTTGCACATGAGGCGACTGAAGCCAGAGAGGCCGGCTGGAAGTGAAGTGTTTATATCACTTAGGCGGTTGCTTCGCGCTATAAACCTGGGTTTCTCAACCTTGTCACCACTGACATTTTGACCCTTTGATTTGTCCCGTGCAGGGAGGCTTCCCTATGCGTTACAGAGTGTTTAGCGGCAACATCCTTGGCCTGTACCAACTTGTGTCAACCAAAAATGTCTGCAGACATTTGCCAAACGTCCCCTAAATTGCTCCCAGTTGAAAACAACTGCTGTAAACTTACAGCAGAAATGTACTTTCCCAGCCAACCTTCTTAGTTGCTTTTACAGCGACTCATCATCACGATTGGGCAAATTACACCTTGCAGGTTCTGTGATGGTGTCAGGTTGTGCATACTTACATGGGGGAGGATGCAAGTTGAAATGGACCCATGCTGCTCTCTTCCACTCCCTTTCTGTACACTGCTTCTGGTAAGAGAGAGCCAAGAGGCCAATGTTTTGTGTGCAACTTCTTATAATTGCCCCGTATACACACCCAATTCATATATTGTTTCCATTTTACACTTCCCCTTGGACTTGACCCCCACAGACCCCCACAGACACACACACACACACACACACACACACACACACACAGAGTCTTGTTTTTTCTCTGTGTAGTAGAGGACCTAACACATTTGAATTACTCTACAGTAAGAATTTATGTCTGAGCCAAGATTAATTGCTGCCAAGGAAAACATACCAACAATGAGTAACACCCAGATTTGGTGAAGAAAAAGTCAGGTTATATGACGAAGTATGCTACAAAGGTATTGGGTTTTATTTTTGCAATGTGATAACCTGTTAAATTCACACACTACAAATGGACTCGAGGCCTCTGGTCATTGTTTCTTTGTAATTTAATGCACCATTTTTGGGAGCAGCTGAGGATTAATAAAAACAACAGTGAAATACCTAGGTTTAAATCCTGGCCCTGCCAAACATTTACTAATCGAGTGACCTCACCTCGTCTTTTCTAAGGGTTGGGTTAATAGTATGAAACATATTTTTGAAAGGTTGAAAGGAGAGAATATATGCCCAGTATCCAGCCCTGGTCCTTCCAGTACCTGTTTTTCAAGGAACTGTACCATGGTTTGAACTTCATGATCCTTTTCAGCAATTCTTTAAGTGTAAACGATGGTCTTTGAAAGTAACAGATATTATGAAGCAGACAAGTGCAGATAACTCTTGTTATAAGATGGGTTCGGACGGCATTACCCCAAACCATTGAATCCTGGAAAGCTTTACATTTTAAGACAGCAACAAAGCAAAGGGAGGGAGCGAAAGGACTCACAGAGGAATTTTAGGAGCCAAAGTTTATCCTCTACCCTTGGTGACCATTTGCTGGTTCAACCTTTCATTGGATATTTGAGTGTCTCTTGTGTCCTGGACACTAAACAGGCACGAGGGATACAAAGAGCGCAAGTAACAAAAATAACCAGTCTATCCCTGCACCTGTCCCTTTGGAACTTAAGATAGCGACCATGTCAGGTCTTTGTCCCAATTCCAACTGACAGTCGCTGCCTACAATGCTAGTTTCACAAGGGTCCTTAGGGTTGGCCGAACTCATCAGAAAGAATGCTGCGATCCATCAATACTGTCTGCCTTGGACAAGAGATAAAGGCAGCCGCTACCCAGGATTTGACAGTCCTCCGCCAGTGTGGGTCTGACCCATTAGTGTGTGATGACACCAGTTATGTGGATCACCATGAGCATTGTTTAAGAAAGGAAATAGAAAAACAGCAGAGTGTGTTTGCATGTAGGAATGATAGTTATAGCTTTGTAAAACTTTTGTTTTAGTTATATACATATTGGGTAATAAGTCATGATGTAAAATGGATTTCCTATAATGGGTCCTGTAACAGATGTGATTCTGGTGGTTCGATGAGCTCCTACTCTTTCTCTACATTCACACTTTTTGTTTTCTGAAACTACATTGATCGTTTGTGCCTGATTAATGAAAACCAGAGCAATTCATACATTCTAGGAGTCATTCTTCAACACATGATACATTTATCCTTTGAGTCTGCTTTCATTAGGGTTTTTATATTTTCTCTGCGGTCATTGACAATTTTATTTATAGTCAGTTCTGAGGGGAGAGGTAGAAGGAGCCACATAGAAGCACAGGCACTAGAGTGAAGCTTGCTTTATAATACAGACCATGCCGGGGGCACCTGGGTAGCTCAGTTGGTTGAGTGTCCAACTTCAGCTCAGGTCACGATCTTGTCACTTGTGAGTTCGAGTCCCTGTCGGGCTCTTTGCTGACGGCTCGGAGCCTGGAGCCTGCTTCGGATTCTGTGTCTCCCTCTATCTGCTTCTCCCCTGCTCATGCTCTGTCTCTCTCTCTGAAAAATAAATAAACGTTAAAAAATTAAAAAAATATAGACCATGCCACTTTAGAGCTGGGTGACCCAGAGAAGCTACTGAAAACTTGCATTTTGTGACCATCACACATGTTCATTTTTACACACACACTCACACAGAAGATCTTGATTCAGAATTCTCTGGTTACTCCTTAGAGCAATGTAGATACATGCTCTCCTGTTGTGTGGGCAGCTTGTCATATCACACGGCAAGATTTTGTAGAAACAGCATCCGAGTGAAACATGGGAAGTAAAAATGCTGCTTGCTACATGTCGCGTTTTGAGAGCATGTCCACTGTGAATGATTAGGAGAGACCAACACCATTTTAGTACTTGATCCAACAGCTGATGGTCCTGGTTAATTCCAAAAGTCACAAGAGAAATGAAGCTGTAATAAGAGAAGTGTCCATAGAAGGAGAAGACTATTTGGGAACCATGAGGAAAGAGGATAGGGAACAAGAGGGTAAGAAGCAGGATAATAGGAAGTGAGGGCAATCTGGCCATGACATCTGTCACCCCATTGATCGCCAGGGTTGATTCGGCTGATCTGGCTGGCTAGGCGGATGTCCCCTTCCTCCCTCACCACTCCACGTGTGTCCCTCCCGATGTCGCATGCTCAGTTGAAGAGGACGACCTTCCCCGATAGAAGAGGATCGGTCTTCGGTCAAGGGTATACGAGTATCTGTGCTCCCCTGCTAGAACAACAAGCTCTCAAGGTCCTTTTGTAGGAGAATGTAGGATAGGCAAGCTTCTAAGACTCCACAAACACATCCAAATGTCTTTCTTAAAAAAAAAAAAAGGATAATAGGAAAGACAACACTTTGCCTCTATTCTGAATCTGTGTTTCAGGCATAAAGTGGTCATTTAAAAGTCCTGCAGTGATGCTATATAATTAGAGAAAACCCTGAGGCATGGCTTGCCTGACTGTTCCTTAGATAAGAATTAGATATTTTAAACATGCTTTTTCTTTCAATGTGTATTTATTTATTTTGAGAGGAAGGTGCACAGAGAGAGCGAGTGAGAGAATCCCAAGCAGGCTTCTTGGTGTCAGCACAGAGCCGGATGCGGGGCTTGATCTCATGAACTGCGAGATCATGACCTGAAGCAAAATCAAGAGTCAGACACCTTACCAACTGAGTCACCCAGGCGCCCCTAAACATGCGTTTAAAACATGATAAAATGAAAGCACCTTGAGTTTGGAGGAAGACAGAACTGGGTTGGAATCCTTGGCCAATCACTTCACCTCTTGGAACTTCATTTGTGTCTCAGGTGAAATCGCATCTCACAGGGCAATGATCAAGATTAACTGAGAGCTTGTGTGTAAAATCCCTAACACGTGATGAATGGCCACCAAAAATTCTCCCCAATCTCCTACCCTACTGGAGAAAGATCTGGAGTGTATTATTTAAAACGTAAGCAATCTCCACATGAACACATGTGAAAGCATTATGGACAAGATCAGTGTCTGAGCGCATACAGTAAAACTTTCTCAAAGGATCTTTAATTGAAAAATAATTAAGTTTTCACACTTTACCTATGTACCTGTGGCTACTGGCTTTGCGTTGGTGCCAGGAACAGAGGGAAAAGAGTGCACCAAGGCCACCCCTTACACCTACTGGCTTACTCGCCATTGCATTTCATACCATAAGCCGAATAAACAAATGGTGCATCATACACATTTAATGTGAATTTGGTATTCCTAGTAGGTTAAGAGGTCTCACAGACAACTTGTTTTTACATCTCCGAATTGGTCAGGTAAGGCAATTAGACTAGTCAATCTAGTCATCTAAGCCTTCCCATCTTAAGATTCTGTGATTTTCCACCCATTTGAATTGTGATCCACAGTATCTCTGCTATTTTTTCTTCTAGTTTAGTGTCTTGAAGACATTTCAGCTTTCTCTTGGCCTGGGCAGTAACTGTACCTATGATTAGAACATTAGCCAAAGTGACTGTTCTTTCGTGAGTCTTCCAACCCCTACCTCCTAAAAGCCCTTGTTTGTATATCACAATATTTGCTCAACGCAGAACTTCCTTTTCAAGAAGAAATTCACAAAGTGCCAAGTGACAAGCCGTATTTGCACGTGAGCACAAACGGATGGTGTATCTGTCAAAACAGATATGCGTGCACTTTATAAAAATTCCTGGAAAAAAAATGCATCCCGGTGCCCAGAACGGGCACTTTTAAAAGTGAGCATTGACTTGGCTTACTGAGAAGGACCAACCCAGAGCCAGCTGTGCTCACCCAGGCAAAATATGCTCCACCATGATTTCTCTCACCCTTCCAAGAGTTCTCTGCCCTCCTCTATCCATGAATGACTTTGGTGGGTGTTTTCTTTTCTACTGGCTCCTTTGTAATTGGCATTAATGTGTCCGACCACTCATGGCTTTATTGGACTTTTTATATGGAAATGTTCTGCTTTGTTAGGAGTTCAAAAGATGTAGGAATACTGACTTTATGGGAAGGTTTTGAAATTGCCACCCTGCAAACTATAGAATAGTTCGTCACCACAGTTAAAATTCTAGCAGATACTGCTTGAGGAAGTTAACAAATGTTATCCTGGTGACACAAGACAGCTTTTGCATCATTTTCCTGGATTTAGGAATACATTAATTTCAAATCTGCATTGTTCCAAATTATTGAAATTTATTAATTAGCTTAATTTTCCTTTTAAGATTTACTAGTTCAGAAGCATGATCTTTAATAGAGACGTTTTGAAATTATTAGAGATTCACTGGCAAAATACTGCAATTATGAGCCCTAAAGGAGTAGATGCTCTCTAAAATTTTACTCATTTAGACAGCTCTGTTCTGCCCTTGTACTCTTAATATTATGTATCTCAGATCATTACAAGCAATGTGTTTTTCACTGAATTCTTGAACACTTGGTTATAATTTTTGGAAATGCCTGCTAGGTACAGACAAAGGCTAATTAAATGCTAATATGTGAAAATCAACGTTTTTAAAATAAACCTGAGAATTTAAGATGTTTCAATTTACTTTAAAGAAGGTGGTCCTTCTTTAAAATCTTTAAAAAAATTTTTGACACTCATCATCAAAGTGAGAGAAACTTTAAGCATTTAAGTTTTCTGCTTTTGCCAGTATCATTTTATGCTAATCAAGTTAGTAGTTGGAAGACTGTCAAGGGTTTGACAAGCTGAATTCAATGAACCATTTTCTCCAATAGCCAAGCCCCCCCCACCCCAATAGTTTTCTAGAGGCAAGAGTTTTCTGGTGTGTTAGGACTCAACAGTGTTTCCCACTTCTGCAAATGCCCTGGACCTTCATAGACAGCCACCATGGACTCAATTAATGTAGTACACACACACACACACACACACACACACACACACACACACACAGAGCTGTATGCAAGTGTGAAGGCTTAATATGCAGAGGTAATGGCAGGCGGGTGGACATCTGACCTCAGTTTCACCACAGTTTATAATTTCCTACAAGGAAATCATCGGGTTCTTCTAGATTTTTAGACAGGTTCTCACCATTGGATCCTCTCTCTAGATGTGCGCTTTTTGAGAGATGATGTTCTTAAAAGCCTTTTAAAATGTTAATAATTATGGAATTGATCAAATTCCTCAGGTAGTTGCAATCATGATGTTTGACAATTTGATACATAGAATAAACAGGCTGATTTCCACTGCGTGGTGATTTGGGATAGTGCAGATGCAATGCTGAGGCTGAGTGGAGGGTGTCTGTGCAGAGGATATAATCCACCTCTGCTGGTTTGGTAGTTACGAGAATCGAGGCCACGATCACAGGGTCTTCAGAATCAGAGTTGGGACTTAAAGCTGGTCAGTTTCCTTCTCATGGCATTTTGATGCACGGCTTTGATGCACCATAGTGCTTTCAAGTGTGCTTAGTGTCTGAAAGTTGTGGAGAACAAACTGTGGTGTGAAAAGTACATTTTTTTTGGCCTGACTTTGCATTAACTTAAAAGAGAATACAGACTACATGCTTTTATGTGCAGTGCCTCCTGATATGGGGGGATGTGGAAGTGTGGATTAAAACAGTAAGAAAGAGGGGCGCCTGGGTGGCTCAGTTAGTTGAATGTCCCAACTCTTGATTTCATGACCCCATATGATATCATGACCCCAGGGTTATGGGATCCAGCCCTGTTTCAGGCTCCACGCCAGGCATGGAGCCTGCTTAAGATTCTCTCTCTCTCTCTCTCTCTCTCTCTCTCTCTCTCTTTCTTTCTCTCTTTCTCTCTTTCTCTCTTTCTCTTTCTCTCTCCCCCCCCTTCCCCTCCCTCCCTCCCTCCCCTCCTCTCTCCCTCTCTGCCCCTCATCCATGTTCTCTCTAAATAAATAAATAATAAAGATACACAAAAGATTTATAGAAGGGTAGGTCCCTGTGACTTTATTTTTTAAATAATTATTACTCTCGCCACACTTTATCTTCAAAGTACTTGGCAGATACTAATTAACTTTTTAAAACTTTAAAGGAACTCCAGTAAGCTTGCTTTTTCGTGGAGAATATCCCATTGAAGTCAGGTGGTCTAGGATTGAACTATAATTGAGCTATAATAGAATTATTAAAAGATTCTTAATGGGGATGCCTGGGCTTCAAAGAACGGAGATCTAAGTAGAGTAAAATAGCACACATCTAAGAAAGTAATTTGGTTTATGCTGAAGAAAAACTAAATTTGTCTTGGCCAAATAAATTCATGCCCAAATAAAATCCCTTAATAGTGAGAAATGGACTGGGTTTAATTTGATTTCTGCACTATTCAGGAGGGGACTGCCACTTGGTCTGATATCTACATTAAATACTCACAGATTTTCGTCCATGTAGGCATTTATTAAAGAATTGTTTTCCATATTGAGAAGTAGCAAAAAATTAATAAGCCCAGAATTAACCCATTCTAAACAAAACGAGTGACCTAAAATTGTGAGCATTGAAAAATACTTTCAAAACAACGAATGCAAGTATTTATCAATAGTTTTGACAAACTCTACCAGATCCAGAGTTCAGAACATCCTGTAGTTTTAACATAATTTAATTCCTATATTGAACTTCTGAAAGATTTGCTTTTATTAAAGGTTTCTCTTTTAAGGTGATTATTCCAATATGGCACACATTATTTCCTGATTAGTTGCTCCCCAAACTATTTACATTTATGACATGTTCCATTCCTTCCTGCCCCCTACATACACACACACCACGGACAGGTATCAGCAGAGAGTTAATATTTAACTCTTGTGGCCATGAGGAAGTACTCTGGTGGGTAAATCCAAAACCCTGGACACCAGCAGTTCGTCATAATCCTTTCCATGTAATGAGAGCAACTGATAGGATATAATATGTATTTTAAGAGATTCCACATAAACAGAAGAATAATATTAACTACCCATGGAGGTGTAGTTCCTGGGATAGCTAAAGTAGCCCTTACCTACCTGAGCCTCAGTTTTTCTTATTTGTAATATGGTTGCAGTTTAAAACACAAAACGGGCGCCTGGGTGGCTCAGTTGGTTAAGTGTCCGACTTCGGCTCATGTTCGTGAGTTTGAGCCCTGCATTGGGCTCTGTGCTGACAGCTCAGAGCCTGGAGCCCGCTGCAGATTCTGTCTCCCTTTCTCTCTCTCCCTCCCCCGCTCGTGTGCTCGCTCACTCTCTTTCTCTGTCTCTCTCAAAAATAAACATTAAGAAAAAAAAAAACTAGCACAGTCCTTGTCATACAGTGTGTTTTTCATAAGTGCGCACTCCCTGCCCTCAAAGTCAAGGTTCTTACAAGTTTCTATTTTCGGAGAAAGCAGAGCTAATTCTGTTAGGTCTTGGCTGCTTCATGCGTGAGATCATTTGCATGGACTTCTCTCTTAGCAAAGTTCTGTCCTGTCTTATCTGGTTTTTCCACAGTCTTCAGAATCCTGCTCAGTCTTTAGTTCCTCCGTGAAACTTTTTATGACTTCCTTCCGGACAAAATTCATCTATCTTTTCCCCGTGTTTTAGAATCTTTAGATATTTCTGTTCTTGTCTGTATCATAATGATGCGTTAGTCTTTAATCTTTCCACCCTCTCCACTTGGTTGTTAGCCCATCAGTGCTGAACTGCATTGGGCTTGTCTCTGTTTTTTATTCCCTGGTATATAAGGATTAAGCAATAAATCTTTGTTGAGATTAGGTGAAAATGCTCACCACAAACACTAAAAGGTCTTTAAGATTCATTTTAAATGTAACGACTTTTTTTTACTGTGCCCCATCTTAAAAAATAATGTTACCTTATTTTTGCTGTAAAAATTAAATCAATATTATTGCAGGAATTTTGGAAAACACATACATTTTTATTTACTTAAAAAATTTTTTTTATGTTTATTTATTTTTGAGAGAGAGAGGGAGACACAGAATCGGAAGCAGGCTCCAGACTCCGAGCTGTTAGCCTAGAGCCTGATGTGGGGCTTGAACTCAGGAACCATGAGATCATAACCTGAGCCGAAGTCAGGTGCTTAACTGACTGAGGCACCCAAGTGCCCCCAAAAACATACACATTTTTATAATTAGAAAATTAAAATCGCTTATTATTTTACTACTCAGAAATTGAACAATATTAACACTTTGATATGCTTCTTCAATCTTTTTTACTTTAAGGATATAAATACATGTCTAGGTGTGTATTGAAACAAAATGGGGATGCTATGCTATTTTGTAACTGCTTTTTGCCAAGTAGTTTGTAATTATCTTCACAGATTTGCAAATATTCTTCTAAAACACAGACCGACTACAAATTATTATTGATGATGCAAAATTTTTCCAGTTTGTTTGTTTGCAGCTATACTAAAATACTGAAATATTTCTATACTGATTGGAAACTAGACGTCACCCCAGGTGCCCTCAGTGTCCTCCCTCCACCCCTCTTCCTGGACTCCTGATGATCCAACAGTTAGTGGGTTTCAACTTAGCAGAGTAACAGGCCTCTAGGACATAGGTGGCATTTATTCTGATTAGTCCTGACTATGGTATATCTCTTCAAACTAGTTAATGACACCCCTGAATCTTTGCATACGTCTCTCGTTATTTTTTTTTATTTAAGTAATCCCTACACCTGACATGGGGCTCAAACTCATAACCCTGAGATCAAGAGCCACATCCTCTTCCAACTGAACCAACCAGGTGCCCCACGTCTCTTGGCCAACAAATACGTGTCAGGAACCCGTCAGGGGTCAGGAAACAGATCACTCAAATTAGGATGATTTGTATAGGGTTCGGTAAAAGAACTGTTCACAAGGGAGAGGACAGAGAAGGAGCCGAGCTCGTAAGCGCAGAGACAGTTTGCACCCTGGGCATGCAGGAGCGGGTAGGCGTGGTTACAGGGACCTGCCAGAGAGACACCTTGAGAGGGGCTGTGACTTTCCGCTGAGCTCCCACAGGGAGCAAACCCAGGGAGTACACACTCCCAATTTCCTTCTCATCCTTCCCTCACATCTCCTGTCAGGACCTCTCAATACTGGCCCCAACAGGAGTCAAAGGACAGGGGAGTCTGTTTATACATCCCTTTATAGGTCAGCTCCCCGGGTGAAGAAGGGTAGGGAGTTCATTTGGAGTGGTAAACCTAGAAGAGAGTTGGCACACGTATAGCCTCTTCATTCCATATGAAGGTCTGTTGCCAGAAAAAATGTTTTAGGGCGTCAGGTGTAGGCTATAATGTGGATGTGAGCCGATTGTATTTACAGTAAATCTGAATGGACCCAAAGGGTGTGCAGCGTCCATTCTCTTGTGTCCACAGATAGAGCCTTCTCCAGATACTACCAGTTTACCATGGAGCTTCGTTTTTCCTCCACTCAACACTCACCAGCTTGTTAACAATAATAAGCGTATCATGATGTGACCGCCTGTCTCAAAGCCTCTTACCTGCGATTCTCTACCCTGGCTGCACATGATAATCCTGTGAGGAGCTTTTATAAACATACCGGTGCTCAGGCCCTATCTGGAGATTCTGGTTTCTTCACCGTGCTGCAAGGGTTCAGGCATCAGTAGTTTTAAAAAGTTCAGAGGATTCTAGTGAACGGCAAGGACTGAGGACTTCTGCTCTGCTGGAGGCTCAGTAGACGTTAAAATTCCCAGGAGGGACAGGAGTTTGCTCTGCTCCCGCCTCTGGCATCAGCTTGCCCGCCCACCGTCTCTACCCATCCCTCTGGTCACTGATCACGAAGTTGGCAGGAAATGAAAAGTCAGCTTCTGATCTGGAGGAAGATTGGAGTATGAGTCTCTGGCCTGGAAATTGGGACTAAAGTGCTCATAATTATACTGCTTTTAAGAAATTTTGTAAATCAGGGGTGCCTGGGTGGCTCAGTTGGTTAAGCGTCTGACTTTGGCTCAGGTCATGATCTCGTGGTCTGTGAGTTCAAGCCCTGCGTGGGCTCTGTGCTGACAGCTCAGAGCCTGGAGCCTGCTTTGGATTCTCTCTCTCTGCCCCTCCCCCACTTATGCTCTGTCTTACTTTGTCTCTCAGAAATAAATAAATGTTAAAAAAATTTAAAGAGGAATTTTGTAAATCAGAAATAAACTGAGTAATAAAACTAGTGAGAAGCAAATATCTGTGCTTATAAGAAAGAGTTCTATTTTCCCAAGATTCATTCTTTGATATCCCATCATACACCTTAAGTGGCTATTTTTTGCATATATGAAATATAAATGTTGTTTTTAACATTCAGGTTTTGGGGGAAAGTATACATTTTAAGTAGAGGTGGTCATATTTTTAATGTTTCCAAATGAGTCAGGAGAATTATGTTACGAGGTAAATTTTTAGTAGCATTTCTAGACATAATTTCAAGCAATAGTATTTCTAAAAATCTACCTTCCTCCCTTGTAATAAATATTGTGAAGGTTTAAATGTAAGACAGTAATCTATTATTGAAGATATTTACATTATCTGTTACCTACTGTTTTAAATGAAGAGCAGTGAGTTGTATTTTTTTGGTTTGCATTTTCTTTTTGCCAACATCTTAAAAAATCCGAACACCCTCGGTTCTATCGTAACCATTCCATTGTGTTTGGAAAGCACCTTGTCGCCTATTTGCTTTTTCCAAGTATAACCTGGGCCAGTTTTTCGTTCCAGGTCTATAAAAAGTCATCATCCTTGGAGTAGCAGATACTTTGCAATATAGTAAGTGGGACAGTTTGCACTTTCTTCTGGATGTCAACATGATAGATACAAAGTTGAACCTAGTTAAAATATTCTCCATTCCTTTTTATAGAATGGAGTTATGACTCTAGAAAACTAACTGCAAATTAATAAGGAAAGGATTTTTCTTATATCTCTGTCTTAAAAGTGCAGCTTGTGTTTGTCTTAAAATGCCATGTCTTAATTAAATCCATTAATGGCTGTCATCAAGAATTGAAATTATTTTGATTGTGTGCTTCTTGCATTTCAGAGTGAATGTTCTCAGGCTGACATTAGTAATCAACACATGGGGCTTTTAGTAAAAGATAATTCCTGTCAATACAAGTAGAAATATAATTAAAAATATGTAAATGGAGGGGCGCCTGGGTGGCTCAGTTGGTTAGGAGCCAACTTCGGCTCAGGTTATGATCTTGTGGTTCGGGAATTCGAGCCCTGTATTGGGCACTGTACTGATGGCTCAGAGCCTGGAGCCTGTTTTGGATTCTCTGTCTCCCTCTCTAAGCCTAAAGTAGAAGCAAGTGACAGCCATTGTCCTCTCCGGCAGACTGTCTGCCTCTCCACCCTTAACCCCAGGTAGCTTGCGCACGATGACCTTGACTCCAGTCTCCTTGAAGTGGTCAGACCATATTCCTTCCTAAAGCCTCCTTCTGGATTCTAGATCTTCTCGGAGCCTTATAGTCTCTGGATCAGAAAACTGCCCTGTCATCATTAGTTGCTCAAGGCATTAGATTTTAATTAGGACAAAAGCCTTGGCAAAAGCCTACAGACATCGAGCCCAATTGGCCAATGTGCCTTCATCAGCAGCACCAAAATTACCTGCAAGGGAGAATTCGAAAAGCAAAAACCAAACACACAGCCTCCAGTAAATACAACTTAGCATGCCTCAGTCTGTTCCTTGGTTGGAATTGGGCATTTGTCATCATCGTCATTGGTCATCATTATCACCATCGTCATCATGGCACTGCCTGAGCAGGGCTTTGAAGATGAATTCTGCTTTCCCAGGTAGAGCAAGGGGCATGTTAGGAGGGCGTTATAGACAGGAAACAACACTTGCAAAGGGCTAGGGACTTTGCCTCCTAAGAGAATGCCACTTCAGGTGACGGAAATACTTGGGAGCCCTTGGTTTTTGGAGTACTTGGGAGATTTCCCCTACCGTGTGTGCTTTATGTCTGAAAAGTGGTATTTGACTCACAGGTAACCATCTAGTCTGATAATAAAAATGTTTGGTTTAAAAACTTTTAAGTTGGGGCGCCTGGGTGGCTCAGTCGGTTGAGCGGCCGACTTCGGCTCAGGTCATGATCTCGCGGTCCGTGAGTTTGAGCCCCGCGTCGGGCTCTGTGCTGACAGCTCAGAGCCTCGAGCCTGTTTCGGATTCTGTGTCTCCCTCTCTCTGACCCTCCCCCGTTCATGCTTTGTCTCTGTCTCAAAAATAAATAAACGTTAAAAAAAAAATTAAAAAAAAAAAATAAAAACTTTTAAGTTTATTTATTTTGAGAGAGAGAGAGAGAGAGAGAGCAGGGGAGGGGCAGAGAGAGAGAGAGAGAGAGAGAGAGAGAGAGAGAATCCCAAGCAGGCTTTGCACCGGCAGCATGGAAGCCTGACCTGAGGCTCGAACTCACGAATGGTGAGATCATGACCTAAGCCGAAACCAAGAGTTGGATGCTTAACTGACTGATCCACCCAAACACTCCAAAATGTTTTATATTTTAATTATATGTTTAGACAGTACTCCAAAGATTATTGACAAATAGGAAAATGGAGTCATTTATAGTTTTGCTGTCAATCAACATGGTGGATCATTCCTTTGAGTTCAGAATGCTTCCTTTGGGATGGATCCTTTTGGAATCATGAAGCAGAATGATCATGTAGAGGGATATTTGAGGGACAGGAGAAAAGGTATGAACAAACTATAGCTGGGCCTGCATCTGGCATGGGATGGATATGGTGAGGAGGTAAATCTAGCCCCAGAGGGAGGGCCATGTTGATAAGTCGAAAATAAGGCTGGTGAGACTGGAAGTTAGTATGGGGGCATAGATGGTGCAGAGCTCAGGGACAATATGCTGAATTTTGACTCTGACATTTACTGGCAGTGTAATTATAAATTCACCACTTAACCTTTCTGCGGTTTAGTTTCCTCGTGTATAAAATGGAGATAATTTTCCTCAACAGCTCTTCAGTGTGGAGTTAGGATTTAATAACAAAATAGATGTAAAGTGTTTGACACTTAATATATTCTAAATTCATCCTCCCTTTGGTTTAGGCTTTGGAGGATCTAGAATACGAATTCGGTGGAAAACTCAGTCATTACCAACATTTTTTAAGACATGCACTGAACCAGATCTTTAAGGGTGGTGGCTCTCCAGTGGTTAAAGGGGTACCCGTGTGCTTGGCTGGGCTTTGGAGCCACCATAGATTGCTGATAAGTCACAGTAGCACCACATTCTCCACATTTCACACATGAAAGTATCGCTCACCCACCATCAGAGTGCTTCGGTCTCTTTCCAGAAGTGTTGACAGGTTTGCACACATCTGTCCCCAGTCTCTCACAACCCTGGCCCCTGTAAGGCCAACAGCACGCATTTTTTAGGTGACTAGCTAGGATTGGAGACACAGTCCATGGCCATGAAGTCCAGAGAAAGAAGGATGACTCATAAATCACGACCCTATTGCAGAATAAACATTTCAGTTTAATAAAGCACATATTTTAAGGGCTTGATTAAGGGCTAAAATCTTTAGGAAAAGATGCCAGTCATCCATCCAAGCCAATGCTTTTACACTGACATAGACCATAATGTGGCAGCTGTAAGCAGTCTTCAAAAAGATAATTGAATCATAACCTTAAACAATTGGATTTTTAAAAAATAATGGCATTACATGAAAATCTAGGAATATGGAGTTTGATGAGCATAAGGGAGCAAAATAAGAGTTCATATTTCACGTGAGTGAAATGTTCTAAAGTCTAGTTTAATCTTCACATCCATAGATAATTTTTTAAGGAGGAAAGGATTCATCCTTAGTCTCTAAAACTGATTTTACACTCTTTTCCGTCTTAAGCTTAATTTCCTTTCAAGGTTTAACACAGCTCAAGAAGTCTTCGTGGTGGGGCTGTATTTTGCCCTCTTACAAAGATTCAGCACAGCCCTCATTCAAACCACTTCAGTCCCATAAGGCAAATGAACTTTTCCGGTGTCACGGGGTACAATTCAGTGTTCAAGGAACATCAATCTGCAAGTAAATTGATGCCACAGATTCTTTAAATTGAAGTTCCAGGTGGTGGCTTTAGATGAGGATTAACTCAAGATCTCTCTAATCAGGAGTCTACATTTTTAAAATATTTGTCTCTTCCCAACTTCCCTGTATCAGTGAAAGTCTCTGCCCATCCAGGAGCACAGATCACCAAACTTTTTTTTTTTTCTTGGCTCCTCCATTTCCTTAGGCCCTCAAGTCCTCGAGCGAGATTTTTCTGTTCTGCCTCTCAAATATATCTTGAATCTGTGTGCTTTTTCTTCTCAACCGAACTGACACCCTCTCTAAATGGACAGCCTTGGTGGCTCCTAGTTGGTCTCTGTGCATCTGCTCCAGTCCCTTCCATCTGTTCACCACTAGAGAACAGTCCCGTCTAAACACAAAGCGATAACAATTATTGAAACTTAAAACACACACATTCACATCTCACACACGCACACACACACACACACGCACACACGTCTTATGTTGCTGCCTTATAGCCCTCTAGTGGCTTCCCATTCTTGGTAAAATAAACCAAATCTTACTCTTTTTTCATTCAATGGATACTGATGGGCCTTTCTGCTAAAAGCCTTTTTCGTCACACTGTGTCCTGGGGATGAGCGATAAATCAGTCTTGTCTCCAACCCTCAGGGAGCTCACAATTGAGCAAAACAGTACTTGATCAAAGTTTACTTGTGTGTTCACAAATATTCACAGAAATCCTGTAATTTACCAGCATAGTTGCAGAATGAACTTAGGTAACAGTTGACTGTGTTATGCCTCTTAGTGAAATGGATGGCTTGAACAAACATCGCCTATGCTGCTCTAAGGATACTTTTGACCCAGTCAGCCTAAATCCGGGGCACATAGTCTTAATGATTATACTTATGCCAGTCATCTTTCTACAGTAATGCTGCATAGCAAACAACCGGAAAACCCAAAGGAGTTCATCACTGTTTATCTGCTTACACATTGGAGTGGTCAGCTAAGCAGCTCTGTTCATCTTGGTTGGGCTTACTCACACGTCAGGGTCGGCTGGCTGTCAGCTGACCAACACTGGCCTTGGCTGGGATGCCCAGGGAGACTTTGCTGTGCTATATGTGTCTTATTTTTCAGTAGAGTAGCCTGGATATGTTCTCATAGTGACGGCTAAGGTTCAAGAGAGAGCAGATAAGCCTGGTCTCACAAGTGCTTTTGAAGTTCTGGTTGCATCATATCTTGCTAACATCACAAGTTGACTAAAGTGAATGACGCCGCTAACTCCAGAGCCAGAATGGATACGTCAAAGCTACGTGGCCAGGAGCGGATTCAGGGAGAAGTGAGGTCGTAATTGTAATCCATCACAATGCCATGTTTTCGCTTATTCTACTTTGTAACTTGATCATAGGACTTACCAAATTAAGTGGAAATACAGAATTTCTTCAATGCCCGACTTGGGAAACCCACTATGGACAGAGATCCAGTCTTCAGCACAATGCTTGGCATCAAATAGATGCCCAACAGATGTCAAACTAGCAGAATTATTAGCAGGCTGGTGACCTTGGACTGTTTATTTGAGGTAATTAAACGTACTCAGCCTCAGCTTGATCATTTGTAAATAAGGGATAATAATACCAACTGCAACCACTCTTCTGAGGATTAAATAGGGAGGGAAATGTAAAAGTACATTCTGTTTGCTCAAAAGAGAAAGGTGCTACTCTCCCCTCTTCCCACCTTCCTTTCTCATTAAGAAAATAGTAGAGGACTTAATCTTAGCCTGTTTTAGGCCAAGAGTTTATAGGATAGAGATTCACCTATTGAAAATATCTTTCAGGGGCACCTGGGTGGCTCAGTCGGTTAAGCGTCTGACTTTGGCTCAGGTCATGATCTCATGGTTCATGGGTTCGAGCCCCACATTGAGTTCTGTGCTGACAGCTCAGAGTCTGGAGCCTGTTTCAGACTCTCTGTTTCCTTCTCTCTCTGCCCCTCCCCCACTCACGCACTGTCTCTGTCTCAAAAAGAAATAAACATTAAAATATATATATATATCTTCCATATCTTCTAACTAACAAATACTTTTGTATAATGCCCATACCCTAAAAAATTTAGGTCCCCATGAAGGCTTAAAGCTATGAACCCATTTGCTGTTTGTCTTAAGTTCCTATAATAAAGAGGCAGGTGTCTTCTTTCTCATTCCCATAGAGAACATATGCAAAGAGGAAAAAGGAGCTTAGAATGGGGAGAGGAGTGTAATTTTGGGTAGTGGGGCTACTTGAGGGAGAACAAGTCTGGTAGGTACCACAGTATATGTCAGGGGCAGGGGGCAGAAGGGGGGGTGCAGTGCACCGAACAGACAAAGGGGAGTATGAGGCCTTCCAGCAGGAGTGATGGGGTCACTGGAGAGAACAAGGAATAAAAAACTAACCCTTTTTGCCAGTTCCTCTTTGCTTTAGTGGTTGTAGTTTAGGGGTTGTTTCTGATGCCTGATCTAGATATTCAATTGTGCTTCATTAAAATTCCTAAATTAAAAAATACATAATTTCACTTTATATTTAGTTATATATATTTATTTTATTTATATTTTTATATTTAGTTTTTACATGTAGTTATATATTTAATTATATGTTGCTATGTGTAAATTAACATATGTAAGTTATATACAAATGAAAATAAATTAACATCTATAACTTGACTCCTTTCTCTTATAACCCCCCAGATGTAAGGCAAATACACATCTGGCTTCTATCAGTTAGTAAGTAGCTTTTAAGCACATCCTGTCAAATTGTCTGTTCCCAAAAGCAATACCAACACATTCAGTGGATGTTATTTTTTCCCCACAGTTATGTTCTTGATTGGACCACAAATTTTTCCATAATACTGTAGTTGAAAAATAGGACATTCTAGCTCTTTATACGTAATCAGCCTCCTACCTCCAGCGTGTTTTAAAAAAACTTTTTTTTTTAATAAGACATTAACTAAATTGAATTCCAGCTCTGGAAAAAACACATTGAGTATTAGTTACATTATTTTTTTAGTTGCCGTGATTGAGTTGTTCTCATTCTTTGTGTCTGTGTAGTAATTGGGGCTGATATAGTCAACTACTTCCTGTCCCCCACATGTCTAGGACATACTGGATTTTCTGTCAGGATGGTTTCAAGCCAGTTATTCACAAAATGAAATCAGATTATTGATTTTTAATGAATTTAAAGTTAGTTAAAATACTTTGAAAAATTCTGGACTTGAACTTTATTTTGTTAATTGTACCCTTAAAAGTTGAATGTGGGGAGCCTGGGTGGGTTGAAAGTTGATGTGGGGAGCCTGGGTGGCTCCGTCGGTTGAGCATCTGACTTCAGCTCAGGTCACAATCTCATGGTCCGTGAGTTCGAGCCCCGCGTCGGGCTCTGGGCTGATGGCTCAGAGCCTGGAGCCTGCTTCCAATTCTGTGTCTTCCTCTCTCTCTGCCCCTCCCCCGTTCATGCTCTGTCTCTCTCTGTCTCAAAAATAAATAAACGTTAAAAAAAAAAAATTAAAAAGGTTTGAGATGCTTTTTAAAAATTTAAAATTTTTCTTTTAGGAAAAAATTATAGGGGCACCTGAGTGGCTCAACCAGTTAAGTGTCCGACTTCAGCTCAGGTCATGACCTCATGGTTTGTGGGTTCAAGCCCCACGTCGGGCTCTGTGCTGATAGCTCAGAGCCTGAAGCCTGCTTTGGATTCTGTGCCTCCCACTCTCTCTCTGTCTCTCCCTTGCTCACACTCTGTCTCTCTCTCTTTCAAAAATAAGTAAACATTAAAAAAAAATTTTTTTAATTATAAATAGGCCCTGTGATCTCCAGGACATTTTACTGAGTGTTTTTCAGAATTTAACTGCTAAAGGCTGTAATTAGGTACCCATAATATTTTTCTGGTTTCCAGCTGTAACATAATTCATAGATGGGTTGTATTTTTGCAGATTTGTCTGAGGTGTATGTAGTGAGGAGGTGCATTTTACCAGTGACCTGTGAGAAGCCACTAGATACATCAAAGAAATCGATGGAAAGAACCCAAGTTTCAACAACATCTTTAATAGAGGAATGGTATGGTCTTCTAGACTTTTCAATTATACATTGAGAAATTATTTAATAACTTACAAAGTAGGTTTCTTCCTTTTTAAAAATGTGCAAGTAAATAGGAAGAGGAATGTAGTACATCCTATCTTTGATCCCTTCAGTGATCCGCATAATGAAATAGCCCATATAACCTCTCAGGGATCTGTTGGATCTGCTGGATCTGACTGGTAAATGAGATCATTGCTAGCATATAGTTTTCTTTTGCATTATGAGCCTTAAAAAAATCACAGGAAATTATTGTTTTCAAATATGTAGTATATACCTTCTAAAATGATATAACCTACATCTCCCTCTCAATTATGAATATTAGAAATACAAGAACATGAATTTTGGGGAGAAATTTGATTCAATTCAATCTTCTTGATTCAGTGATTTTTTAAACCTGTATTTGTAATCTATATTGTGTTTGCCTTTAATTTTGATCCAGTGTTCCATACCTGATGAGCCAAAAATTCCTAAATACCTTTACATTAATAAATCATGTTATCAAGTTGAACTGTATTCTGGGAGGTCAGTTAGTGCCTCTTCCACCAGTCACCTTGCCCCAGCACAAGTTTTTACAGGGTCTTGTGCAATAAAATCCTTATTTCCTCCTCTCCTCCCACAAGAAATATACACCACCTATGGCATGCGTGTAAGTGAATGACTGTGTGTGTATAAACCTAGTTCCAGACTTAGGAGAAACACTGAACTTTTGCTTCTGGGAAATACGATTGATACTTAGCCATGTTTGTGCTTCCTTCTAATCTGTACCTTGATAATGCTACATGACTAAATGTTTTATACTTCATAGGTAGATCTTAGACTCATTTTTGGGGTAAATACCACTTATCAGTATTCTTATTGGAGACATTTAAAGAAGAAAACGAGTAGAATTTATAATACTGTCATCTGTTTATTTTTACTATTTAAAATAATAAATCACTCTTGTATCCTTCAAGAAAAATGTATATGTATACTTCAGAACGTGTGTGTGTGTATACATACTTTCATACTCACAGTTGACCCTTAAGCAATGTGGGGTTTGAAGGTGCCGACCATCCCCCCCACCGCCCATGTAGTCGACTATGTGCATATAACTTTTGATTCCCCCAGAACTTAACTGCTAATAGCCTACTGTTGACTGAAAGCATTACCAATAACATAAAAAGTCAAGACATACTTTGTATATGTAGGGGTGCCTGGGTGGCTCAGCTGATAGACATGCAACTCTTGATCTCAATATTATGTGTTTGAGCTCCATGTTGGGTGTAGAGATGGCTTAAAAATAAAATCTTTAAAAAAAAGACATATTTTGTGTACTTTCTTCTTACAATAAAGTATGCTAGAGAAGAGGAAATGTTATTAAGAAAATTGTAAGGAATGGACTTTGATCCTAGTAATATAATTATGGATATATCTCTTCAGGCAAGGGAGACAAAAGCAAAAAAATAAACTATTAGAACTACACCAAAATAAAAAGCTTTTGCACATCAAAGGAAACAATCAACAAAACAAAGGCAACTTAGAGGATGGGAGAAGATATTTACAAATGATCTATCCAACAAGGAGTTAATATCCGAAATATATGAAGAACTTCTACAACTCAACACCAAAAAAACACAAAGCAGTCAACAAATCTGATAAAAAAATGCGCAGAGGACCTAAATAGACATTTTTCCAGAGAAGACATACAGATGGCCAATCAACACGTGAAAAGATGTTCAACATCACTAATCAGGGAAATGCAAATCAAAACTGCAATGAGATATCACTTCATACCAACCAGATTGACTAGTCTCAAAATAATAAGAAATACTGAGTGTTGGCAAGGATGTGGACAAAAGGGAACCCTTGTGCACTGTTGCTGGGAATGTAAATTGGTGAAGCCACTGTGGAAGACTGGATGGAAGTTCGTCAAAAAGTTAAAAATAGAAATTCCGTATGATTCAGTAATTCCACCACTGAGTATTTACCCGAAGAAAATGAAAACACGAATTCAAAAAGAAATAAGCACCCCTGTGTTTATTGCAGAATTGTTTACAATAGCCAAGATATGAAAGCAACCCAAATGTACATCAGTAGATGAGTAAAGAAGTTGTTGTATATACTTATGATGGAATATTACTCAGCCATAAAAAAAATGAGATCTTGACATTTGTGACAACATGGATGGACCTAGAGGGTATTAGGCTAAGTGAAATAAATCAGAGAAAAATGAATACCGTATGATTTTACTTATATCTGAAAGCTAAACAACAAATGAACAAACAAGAAAACACAAACCAGACTCTTCAATACAGAGAACAAACTTGTGGTTGCCAAAGAAGACAGATAGATGGATCAAAGGGTTTAAGAGGTATAAACTTCCAGCTGTAAAATATATAAGGCACAGAGATGAAAAGTACAGCATAGGGAATATATATAGTCAGCGATATAGGAATAGTGTCGTATAGTGACAAATAGTGACTACGCTTATCGTGGTAAGCATTGAGTAACGTATAGAATCATCAGATCAATATGTTGTATGCCTGAGACAAATATAAAATTGTATCTTAATTGTGCTTCAACTTAAAATTTGTTTAAAGAAAGTCATAAGACAGAGAACATACATTCACAGTACTCTAATGTATATACTGAAAAAAAATTGCATATAAGTGGACTCTTGCAAGTCAAGCCCATGTTGTTCAGCAGTCACCTGTACACAGAACTGCTCCTACGCAGTGTCATTATTCTTATGCCTTAAGCTTTGGTAAGGATGATAAAATAGCCTGTGTGAGATCATATCATCACTGAGAGTCATAATTTAGCCAGTATCAATCATACTGATAGGCATTCAGGTTATTTCCATTTCGTTGGCTATTTAAAAACAGTGTTGCAGCGAACATCCTTGGCAAATGTGACTTCCTTGGCAAATATAACTTCGTGGTGCTTTTGCAAATGTACTAGGAATAAGTTCCTAGCTGCGAATCGTTGGCTCAAAAGAGCACGATTTTTAAGGGCACACGGAGCAGTGAACCACACCCTACAGGATGGCAGTTTGTTATTCTTTTAAGTACATCTGAGTGACAGAAACTGACCAATAGAGTGATTAGAGCAAAAATTAAACTGTACTAAGAGTCACTGGGATGTACAGTGCCCTGTAAATATGGTGGTAATAGCCTGTAATTATCTCCCATCAACTTTCGACTTTACGGGCTTAAAATTTATGTCAGAAATTTTCCCTCGTCGTTTCACAAGGGGTGAGTTAACATTCTCAGGGTTCATTTTAGATCAAAGGCCATGAACAAAGAAACTAGCCACAACCTTCCTGTGCTTAACTACTTCTTCAAAATTGACCACTCTAAGAAGACTGTTGTGATGTTCAGAAATAAACTTGCATTTTTAATTAATGAGTATGTTTTCCTTCCCTCAGGTGGAAGGGAAGATTTTGGAAAAGTAAACCACCGAAGAAGCACGGTATTGTTCCTGTAACTTAGAACTGGAGAGGAGGCAAGATGCTGGCATAGCTGTTGACCTGAGAACCTGCTATGCCAACATATTGCCATCTCTCTTGTCTGACCGCAGCCATGGCCACCGTGTGCCACTCCTCACGTATTGCTACGGATGTGTACCTTTCCTTGGAGATGTGGGTTTCCATGACCTGGCCCTGCTCACCTCTCTGACCTCTCTTCTGCCAGTGCTCCGTGTCGCTCCCTTTTAGCCACACTGGCCTTTCCGGGTGTTCCTGCCTCTTAGCGTGCCTGCCTCTTTCTCATCATTTGGGTCTCACGGAGGGCATGAACTCCTCAGAGAAACCTTCCTTGACCGCACCGTCTAAAATAGCTGTCACATGCCCCACGTGCCCTGCACCCCTGTACTCTGCTTTATTTTTGCAAAATATTGGTTCACTCCCTGGAACATACTCATTGATTTAAGTACCTTTATCCCTTGCATGAGAACGTGAGCTCCTCGAGGGGTAGGGACCTTCTTTGTCTTGTTCAACCACTGTACCCCTGGAGCCTGACACACAGTAGACCCTCAGGACATGCTGTTGAAACTCCACCCTGATTTTTACGGTGCAAGAGAGAGGTCACATCATAATATTTTCCCCTTTACAAATGACAGGTGAAACTGGGACTAACAGCATGTAGTATTGTTACAATACTACAAGTAACAAGTACCAATATGAAGAAGTAAACTATTATTTAGTTCTGGACCTGCAAACCTCACTCCTTAAGTAGTCTATATATGTATATGGTATCATTGGGTCCACAGTTTCATGGAAGTCGGTATATCATAATGAGAAAAGCCTGGGCTTCAAAATAAAACCTCTGTGAGACTCTCACACTGGAGCTGCCTGTCTGTGTGTTCTTGGACAAATCATTTGACCTTTGAGCCATGTTTCTCTCAATTGTAAAATGAGGGTAATAACACTAATCCCAAAGGCTTCTTGAGACTAAGAGCTAAGATCTTTTAGCCAAATGATTCTTACTTCACGTCTGAAAAGTTAGTGCCTGTAAAATTCCTGATACGCGCTTACGAGTAGGCACCCAACAAGTTTTAATTAGTTTACTACCAAGGAAAAAAAAGTTAATTTTTCTTTAGTTAGACACAGGTAATCTGGCAGAAGTCTGTGGAGTGCTATGCCAGAACTATAGCATATGTGGAATTCTATGTTAAGACACAAGAGCTCTTGAGAGACCAAGGAGTTAATTGTCCAAGTATCTCAAATTCTTCTCCTCTCCTGGTTAGTTCTCACTCCTCTACTTTCCTTTATTCCTGGAGTTCCTGGTCTTTGGATCTATTTTTTTTTTAATTGTTTTCCTTCCCCCTCCCTCCCCCCTTTGGATCTCTTTTAAAAGCAACTTTTATAGATTCAATTGATAGAGTGAGAATATTTAATAAATACTATTTATTCTTATTTTAAGCATTGAAGTTTTAGCAAAATGTTTTATTTTTCATAATTGAATTTTTATTTTAATTTTTGTGCCTTTTCAAGAAATAAAATAACTATTAGTACCCTTGGCTCTCATCATTTATTGCTACTCATGGAATTATAAGTCTGACCCTCAGAAAGTGTTCACTATGCCTTTAGGTCAAGCCTCTGAGAGTATATTAATCTGAGCTATGAATTTAACAAAAGCATGTAGCATGAAAGTATGGCAATTTTAGTCCACAAGTTTTATAAGCATTCTGTTTAAAGACATCATTTAAAACTCAATATGATAATTATGTACCTTGAGCAATATTACAGTTCTTTTCTGGTCTGAAGTATCTACAGATTTATTGTTCCCATCTTGATGGTTTGTGTATTCACTACCTTGCTTTGTTCTTTCAATTCTTGAAGAAATAAACACACAGAGCACCAGCCCCAGAGGGTCACTGCCTGCACAATAGCTGTCGCTGAAATTTGATATCCGCAGTGCCTTATTCCTTCTCTGTCTTGCTAGCAAAAGCAATGGTGCAGAATGAAGGGACTAGGACATGCTGCTTATTTTAAGAACTATTGTTATTTTGGGGCACCTGGGTGGTTCAGTCAGTTAGGCATACGACTCTTGATTTCGGCTCAGATCATGATTCACTGTTCATGGGATCGAGACCTACATCGGGCTCTGTGCTGAGTGTGGAGCCTGCTTGGGATTCTCTCTGTCCCTCCCTCTCTGCCTGTTACCCCCCCCCCACTCTCTCTCTCTCTCAAAATAAATAAACTTTTAAAATTTTCATTAAAAACATAACTGTTGTTATTTAATAGTTTTTTGTTGTTGTTTTTACCTACAGTTTTGTTCTAAACTGGTTTCATGAGCTTGTTTGGACTTCTTTCCCCTTTTTTCAGAGTTCCATTTACCCTCATCTACATCAATGAACAGAGATATCCACAGGCCCTTGACCTCAGTTCAGGGTGAGCTCGACCCAAGTGTGGAAATGAACACAGAGTTCACGTCAGTCAATCCTCCTCATGTTTTACTGTCATTTGCTAAATACCTGAACCTGCTGTTTTGATTTCAAGTGGTCCTGGGGGTGGAGAGTACTTAGGACATAGGAAGAGCAGAGCAGCAGACTAAGAAATTAGTATTCGAATACAGTAAAACCTTGGTTTGTGAGCATAAACCGTTCCAGAAACATGCTTGTAATCCAAAGCCCTTGTACATCAAAGTGAATTTCCCCATAAGAAATAATGGAAACTCAGATGATTCATTCCCAACCCTAAAATATTCATGTAAAAATGCTTACACTACTGTTATATAATACAAAATAATTTTTAAAAAGTACAAAAAATAAACTAACCTGCATTTACCTTTGAAAATCTTCGTGGCTGGTGTGAGAGGGACCAGAGAGAGGAAGGTTACTGTCTGGGACGACTTTCACTATCACTAATGGAATCCCTGCTATCTATTGACTCAATGGAGTCTTCTTCTTTTCGTGGAACTTTAACAAGGAACCTATCCAATGACACTTGCTTTTGCCTCCTTCTGAGGATTTCGCAGAAACGTGACATTGCATTGTCGTCAAACAGATTCATCGCTCATACCGTTACAGCCTTATTCCTGTGGTGCTTTTCTACAAAATTCTGCAGTGTTTCCTGCATTTTACACATCGCCCTAATCTCATTTGAAGTGAGGGATTCCTCCACCCTTTTTCTCCTCCTCCTCTGCAGACGAGTTGCAGATGTAGACTTGTTTTAAAATCTTGTGATTTTAGCTACTCGCATACCTCGTTCATACTTCTTGATGGTTTCTTTCTTAACTTCCACCATAATCATCTCCTTCTTACCGCCTTAACTTTCAACCTTTTTGCTGCATGGGGGCAATTGTATATGCTCGCACGGATGTTGACTACAGTACAGTATTAATAAACTCTTGTCATATTTAGTGTAACTGGCAATAAGGCAGCAGAGAAAAGGGTCTATATCTGCAGGCAGCCTGACCTAAAATGAAGCAAAGCATTCCTAAGCTAACGTTTCTATGGAAAAGCAAAGGACTATCCATAGGTGCTTTGAAGTGACAAAAAATACACTAGTGCCAGTGTGGGCACCTTCCAACCTTCTGAAAAATCACTGATTTCTGCCAAACACCATGACCTGAGACCAGGCAACCAAGCATGGGAGATGGTCACCCACAATCCCTCAGAGAGAGAACCATTGGCTCAGTTGTGATCATGTGATGTTCAGCATCGTGTACTGTTCCTATTACAAGACATTGCTCATTTATCAAGTTAAAATTTATTAGAAATGTTTGCTCGACTTGCAGAACACTCGCAGAACAAGTTACTCGCAATCCAAGTTTTTACTGTTATATCCAGTAACTTCTGGGGTTTTCAACTTCAGCGTTCATTATCAGCTGCCTAGAGAGCTTGTGAAGAAATGCAGATCCCAAACTAACCCCTTAGACATTCTGATTTAATGGGTCTTGACTGAGACTGAAGGATCTTCACTAACAAGCATCTTGATAGTTTGACAACGTACTACACTTTGAGAACACCTGTCTTCAATCTCACATCACAGGGCAAATTTTTTAACATCGCATACAGTTCCCAAGATGGAATTCGGGCATGGTCTTGGAAGCAGCCTGCTTTCTACTGTAGCTGTGCTTAACGGAAAACTGGAACAGCATTTTGTAATTGTGTTTTCTTTTTACTCTGGGGTTTCTTACGTAAACAGCCCATATCACTGCACACTGGAGCACCATAGGCTGCCCATGTGCTTCTGTGGAGTTGTTTTTAATTCAATCATTTTTTCCCCGCTGGCTCACGTTACAATTTCTAAGATGTTGTCTTTTCTTTTCTGATTGACTTGATATTGACCCAAATCCTTTCCCTCTCAATATACATACTTGTTTAGAATTTATGTCAAATTGTAAGTGATCTATGAACTCCTCGAGGCTAGAGACCAAGTCTAATTATGCAGAAGGGGAATTTTCAACACTTACAGGACTGCTACGGTGGCAAATCTTTCCACAAACTAAAGGGTCACATCTTAATTGATCTGTTTCTGAAGTTTAGATTTTTGTGGATTTTTAAAAATGGGGACGTCTCTTCCTTTGTGAGACAGTGTAGTAAAAACAGCTTCAGAATGAAATGCAAAAACAAAAACATCTAGGCTCTACTCCCAGACCTGTCATTTTCTAACACCGTACATGAATTTGGGCAGAGCATTTAATCTGTCATCCTATTTGGAAGTAATAGCAAGAGAGACTATACGATAAATTAGAAAGAAAAAAGGGGAAAGCAAAATGTAGCTGTGAAAACATCATGCAGGCAAACTGGAAGGGACTCTACAAGAAGAAAATAGTTGGGAGATCTTGACTAGTCATTAATTTTATTTTAAAATGTTTATAGTCTTTTATTGCTTTGTGTTGTTATTGTATAATTTAAATATGAGTAAAAAATACTGAGTTCTGGTTAAAAGGCAGAACTTTGTTCTCATCCAGCATGAACCATTCATTTGCTAGCTAATCCCGGTCAAAAGAGAAGGAATGTGATATTTTAGTGTTATGTGGAGGAAAGGTCTGGCTTCTCTTACGCTGTTTAAAGTCCAGAAATAGCTTCTAGGCCTTCAAATAATGATTCTGTAACTCCTACACCTTTTTCCTATCTCATTTGGCTTATGAGATTCAAATTAGGTAAGGTACATGACACTGCTTTGAAATGGTTAGAAGTTATACAAAGTCCTTGGATACTGTTTATTAAGTCCTTCCAACCCTCCCTCGCTCCCTTCACCCCTACAAAAGTTTACTTTTGAAGTGATTGAAAGTATTTTATTCTAAACTGGCTATAAAGTTTCAATTCATAGGATTCTAGTCATTTACCCTTATATTTATAGCAGCTAAATGGACAGGAGCTTGTATGTTGGGGCCCATCGTCTTTTAGTTCTGTCATCTGGGAACACAGAAGCAAAAAAGTGGGGGCCTGGAGCTTCCACTGAAGGGGAGTACTTATTCCATCAGCTGCAGTTCGAACCCATATTCAAACCAGAGGACTATTATTTGTAGTTTCGCTGAAACTAACATAATATGTTTATTCCCATATAAATATTTTGTGTACTTATTTAAGTGTGCTAGAAAAATATACATTATAGTTTACTTTTGAAAGGAAATTTGTTATGGGGCGCCTGGGTGGCTCAGTCGGTTAAGTGTCAGACTTCGGCTAAGGTCATGACCTTGTGCTTTGTGGGTCGAGCCCCAGGTCAGGCTCTGTGCTCACAGCTCAGAGCCTGGAGCCTGCTTCAGATTCTGTGTCTCCTGCTCTCTCTGCCCCTCCCTGGCTTGTGCTCTGTCTCTGTCTCTCAAAAATACATATACGTTTAAAAGAATAAATTTGTTGTAATATTTTAGAAGTTAATCAACCTAAATAAAATGTTAAGGAATTTAAGATAGTCAAACTTTGGGAAACAGGAGTTTGGGTGAGCAAGATCTTGCTGTGGGAGAAGGAAGGAGAGCTCTGTGGAATGGGATAGATGTTTCCTAAAGTTTTTCCAATGTACAGTTCAAATTGAGAAGTTCATGTATTATTCTTGGATGCAGAAAATTTTTGTTTTCATAAAGTGACAATGAGTGGGCTTTACCTGTGCATTGCATATATGATCATATATTTAGCTGCTATGGAGAATTACTAGTATTTCCCTAATATAAAGACCTTGCCGTCATATGTCTTTGAAAGCAAAGCCCAGTTGGCAAATGAGAAAGTGTATTCATTCATAAGTTGATTAGCCAATCTGAGCAAGTATTTGAGGATAGATGTGTGGCCTTTTGTGGCGGTAAGAGGGCCCTCAGTGCCGAACTGTGGCATTTTCCATTGACAGAGCAGGAACGTAATCTGTATATGGCAACAAAAGCAGACACCTTTTCTTAAATAGTCTAGAGGACCTTCAAAGTCTCATAGCAGAGAATAACAGTGGGAGATTTGCCTTATAGCGCCTCTACAATGCCATGAGAAATGCAAATTAGAAAAACGTCAGCAAAGACAATTTGCTAAATTTGAAATTCAAAATCTGAAAGTCCCGAAAGATCTGTGCAGAGAGGAGTCATCAAGCGTGCATGGGGAAACAAAACTGGGAGGGTATTACAGGAAGATGATGTAGTTAGTTACTGGGAAGCAGGCCACCCTCGTAGTTTGCATACATATCTAAGTGCTTAACTTTCCAGAAAAAATGAGTGATTTGACTTGCTGATTCCAAATTCATTACCTCATCATTAAGGTAATTTATAGGAGAGCACTCATGGAAATTGGGTGACCGAAAATAACTGCTCGTATTTCCTGATCTGCCTTTTCACTTGCAAACCTTTCCTGATTTCTAAAACTGTACTGGACTTTGAAGACTCGTCAAAAAAAAAAAAAATTAGGTTGTGTATTGCTGGATTGTGGAGATGGGGAGTGAGTGGCGAAGGAGGAAAAGAGAAAGAGAAAGATCATCTTGGGCAGATCAAGATCTAATACGGAAAGAAAGACCAGCACTTGAGAATGAAGAAAAGGTTTTTACCTTTCCTGTTTTTACAAAGGAAACAAATGTAACTAGTGACAAGGCCACAAAGTGAAAAAGGAGAGAAACCCCACCTTGTAAAATACAAATGATTATAGAGTCTTTCAATGAATACTTTTTCTAAATTTAATACATTCAAAATAATTGTACAGTGCTTACAATTATTTTGAATTACATGACTCTTACTTGCATTGTTACAGCATAAAAGCTTTGTCAGTTTTTTGAGAATTACCGAAGTCCTTTACCCAACTTTCTCTGTCATGGCTTAGTTTTTTTTCAGTTATTTATTCATCATACAGTATTTATTAGGCGCGTGCCATGTTCCAGGAACAGTACCTTCCTGTGGCTTGCAGTCTAAGAAAAGAGATAAGCCATTGTAAGTGTGATTATGACTGGGAAGTACTTTTGTGTGTGTGGAAACATAACAAGGCAATCTAATTGAGGCAGGAAATGGTGAAGGAAAACCATTCCAAGGAAGATGTGTTTTAAGTTTACTTAGGTCCTCCTAAGAGTGTTTTGTCGGAGGGAGAGTACCTGTCTTACTTCTTTGTATATCGTCATGATACCCAGGACAACACCTTGCACATACATCTGATGATATCTGTCATGATAATTATCAAGTGTTGTTTGATATACAAAGTACTTCAAAGGGATTGGCTTTTATTAACTTGAATTCACACACACGCACACACACATGCACGTATGAAATGCTGTGGTTCCTTTTCCTTAGTGAGGACTCCTTTCCCAGCATAAACTCTTCAGAAGCGCCTTACTATAAAAGCTGCTGTGATTAAACTCTGATTTCAAGGATCAGAGTCTTGCCCCACTTACCTCTGGAAGAAGGGTCCAGTGTAAGAATTCATGGCTGGAACTAAAAGATGTCAAGAACTAAAACAGCTCTGAGGAAAGCCTCTTCTCTCCACCTGTCACTCCCTGTGTATCTATTGCTCGTTGGTTCCCTACTCCCTTCTGAGAGGCAACTCCATTTTCTTCTTCGGGTCAACTTTGTATTTTCACTCATTTTTCTCTTTCTCAGAGCCTTGGCTTAGAAGGGGCTCTTAAAAGTACCACCACCCACTTCTGTGGACTCAGTCTCTGTCTCATCTTCACCCCTCACATTTAACTTCTCCATGTATTCCAGCTCAAATTACCAACATTGAGAAGCTGATGGCCCAGCTGTCCTGTGCCAAACCAGGTCGTAGGGTTCTACCACGGGCAGTCCTTAGGTCTTGTGCCACCTCTGGTCCAGTCACCTTCTAGCCTGCTACAAAACATCGTTGCCTAGGTCATAGGACAAGGGTCCCTCTTTGTAAAGAGTGTGAGCAGTTTTTACCTAAGCTCACCAAATGTCATCACTGAATATCTACATACACTTACAAATTCAGAATTATTTTCCTACTCTCATATATCCTGATCAAACACTAAAGTAATTGTATTGGTTAAAAACCATAACCCCAATTCTTATTTGTCGCTTCTGTTTCTCCTCTTTTTCATGATGTGCTTTGTTCTTCAAAGCATTCCTTTATAGGACTTTCTCACACACACATAATATTTAAAGTATG
This sequence comes from Panthera uncia, assembly GCF_023721935.1. NCBI lineage: Eukaryota > Metazoa > Chordata > Mammalia > Carnivora > Felidae > Panthera > Panthera uncia. The sequence continues at coordinate 24,888 of NW_026058007.1, read as the reverse complement.
CTGATGTTCCCAGAAAGGATTAAACCTTAGAGATTCCTTGTCTCTCCTCTTCCTCATCATTTCATAATAGAGCCCACGTAAGTTCCCAGTTTTTGGTGTTTGCCCTCTCTTTTTCCATCCCTTATCTTACTGCTTCCAAGAATTTTGGATAAACTCTGGAGAATACATGAGGCTGGGTCTCCTCATTTCATGTTCTACTTCAGGCCTGGTTCTTTTGACATTTACCCCACAAATGAATTTGATGTCCAGTGATTTGCTGAGTTAGAGAAATCATGAGAAAAAAGAAGGACTTTCTAGATTCAAGGAATCAAGTCTGATATCTTGTTTAATTTCCCAGATCTTTCAACTTTGCTTTAATTCTGAAGTTATGTAATCCAGAATATCTCCGTGAAAGACATTATGACCATAGCATAAATAGCCCACATTTCCAATTTAATCTTAGGGTTTTCCTTGGGTGCTCTTGAAAACGTCCTTTTTGGTGGTAGCCAGCATCAGAGTAAAGCATTTCTTTATTTTGGCCATCTTTAATTTTTTTAAACATGAATGGACGAGTTTTTAAAAATAGTAATAAGGCAGTGTGCTGATTTGCAGTCTTCCCTGGCATTTCTCTTGCCTTTAGCTAATCTTTGTTGTTGTTGTTTTTTATTTTTAAATTTACATCCAAGTTAGTTAGCATATAGTGCAACAATGATTTCAGGAGTATATTCCTTAATGCTCCTTACCCTTTTAGCCCATCCTCCCTCCCACCACCCCTCCAGTAACCCTGTTTGTTCTCCATATTTAAGAGTCTCTTATGTTTTGTCCCCTTGTTTTTGTATTATTTTTGCTTCCCTTACCTTGTGTTCATCTGTTTCATTTCAAAGTCTTCATATGAGTGAAGTCATGATATTTGTCTTTCTCTGACTAATTTTGCTTAGCAAAATATCCTCTAGTTCCATCCACGTAGTTGCAAATGGTAAAATTTCATGCTTCTTGATTGCCCAGTAATAATCCATTGTATATATATATACCACATTTTCTTTATCCATTCATCCATCGATGGACATTTGGGCTCTTTCCATACTTTGGCTATTGTTGATAGCCCTGCTATAAACATGGGGGTGTGTGTGCCCCTTCGAAACAGCACACCTGTATCCCTTGGATAAATACCTACTGGTGCAATTGCTGGGTTGTAGGGTGGTTCTATTTTTAATTTTTTGAGGAACCTCCATACTGTTTTCCAGAGTGGCTGAACCAGTTTGCATTCCCACCAGCAGTACAAAAGAGATCCTCTTTCTCCACATCCTCACCAACATTTGTCGTTGCCTGAGTTGTTAATGTTAGCCATTCTGACGGGTGTGAGGTGGTATCTCAGTGTGGTTTTGATTTGTATTTCCCTGGTGATGAGTGATGTTGAGCATCTTTTCATGTGTCGGTTGGCCATCTGGATGTCTTCTTTGGAGAAGTGTCTATTCATGCCTTTTGCCAACTTCTTCACTGGATTATTTGGTTTTTTGGGTGTTGAGTTTTAGCTAACCTTTGTAATTCCCTGTTAATGTGTTTTGGTATGTAGGTTTGTTCTCCACCTCTTCTTACAGGAAAATTACAAGAGAATCTAAAAGCTAACAACATGTTCTTTCTCTCTGAAAGGACAAGAGGAGTGATCATTTGGAAAAAGATGTAACATTCAAAACCTATCTTTAGGAATCACATGAGGAATCTCTAGGTTTCACTGCTAGTTTTGATAGGTACTCAGTAAATACTTGTAAAAATGACTAACCATTTCCATTATTAAATAAATGAAGTTTATGATCATTTCAAACCCTCGTAATCTAGATTTTAAAGGAGTAACAAGTCCTTAAAGATCAAGTTTCCTTTTGGAGGAACATAAAGAGTAATTAATGAAGGCACTGCCTTCCAGAAAAGTCTCAAAATTAACTGTGTTGCGCTTGCTGAAACTTTATCCTTTGTAAAGACTGACAAAGATATCCACATTGCCTTACATGCAGTGACCCACTTTTCCACAGACCATATGCAGAGTTCCCATTTTTGTTTGGGGCCCATAAACACACCTGGATTCCTTTCTCTTTATTTCTTTTTTTTTTTAATTTTTTAACGTTTTTATTTATTTTTGAGACAGAGAGAGACAGAGCATGAAGGGGGGAGGGGCAGAGAGAGAAGGAGACACAGAATCAGAAGCAGGCTCCAGGCTCTGAGCCATCAGCCCAGAGCCCAACACGGGGCTCGAACTCACGGACCGCGAGATCGTGACCTGAGCTGAAGTCGGACGCCACCCAGGCGCCCCTCTCTTTATTTCTTTAAGCTTAAATTTGCTTATCTGCCAATAGATCAATGGTCTTAGTCTATCGTTTTCTAACATCTTTAAAGGACAAAACATCTAGGAGTCATGGTGGTATTAAAAGAACACCATGAATTACTGCTATGACTATTTTAATTGTATGCTATGAGCAAATCAGATGCCATTTTGAGAAGTCAAGGTAAATCATTGCCACATGAGTGGTTTAAGACCAATTTATGAGGAAAATGCTTACAATTTAGAAAGTGCTTCCATTAACTTATTTGTATATGAATTGGGAAATGCTTGCTAGTATTTGATTTTAACAACAGATCATCTAGCTTCCACTTGCAAAACCTTTGTTCCACTGAGTCTGAGAACCAATGGTCTTCACTATTAAACTCTTAATAAAATGAAAAATAACATGTCAGTCTAATATAAAATCTGATGTAAATTTTTGAGAGTCAGAAAATTTATCACTGCTTTTCTTATTTAAAAAACGTAGTTGTGCCTGTACTTATCTCAATAAATTACAAAATGTTTTGTTTCTATTGCCTGTCTTTTAATGCCCTCTGCTTTCTACCATTCTCCTTCCCCACCATATATCTATGCACTTTTTCTGTTCACATCAGTGTGTGATCTTTTTTTTTTTTAATGTTTATTTATTTTTGAGAGAGAGAGAGAGAGAGACCAAGCACAAGCAGGAGAGGGGCGAGAGAGAGAGAGGGAGACACAGAATGTGAAGCAGGCTCCAGGCTCTGAGCTGTCAGCACAGAGCCCTATGCAGGGCTTGAACCCATGAACCATGAGACCATGACCTGAGCCAAAGTCGGACACTCAACTGATTGACTCACCCAGGCACCCCCAGTATGTGATCTTCTAATTATGGCTAAATAGACATGAACTACAAAGGGAAAAGTTCAATTTTGCTAAAATCTAAAATTAAGCATTGTAGTTCATACTTTTCTTTAATAAGAAATCACTGTCTTTAAATTTCTGGGATGGTAATGTGAACATACAGAGGATATGGCCAGGAGCTACTATTCAAAATCGCACATTTTTTTTAAAGCTCACCTGATGAATATAAAATGATCTCCTTGGTCTCTGAAATGCCAACAAATAACCTCAAAGACTTACAGTACTACAATGCTTTGTATTCATCACTCAATCCCAAACAACAGCTGACTGGCAACGTTTCATAGTGTCCATTTTCCCCCTTCTACGATATAAGGTGTTTTCTTTTAAAATGTTCTTTTCTGGGGCTCCTGGGTGGCTCAGTTGGTTAAGTGTCCAACTTCAGCTCAGATCATCTGGAGCCTGCTTCAGATTCTGTCTCTCCCTCGCTCTCTGCCCCTCCCCTGTTCTCTCTCTCTCTCTCTCTCAAAAATAAATAATAAACATTAAAAAATTGTTTTAATGTTCTTTTCTTCTCTGTACATAAAGATCATGCCTGCTGATGTTTCAAAAAGAAAAACCATTCTGAGGGCCTCAGAAACTGATTTAATGAAACGGTCTTGAAAGTGTCATTACACCACCGGCCAGGCAGTCCGTTCATTTCAGGGTGATCTTAATCTTGTTCTGACCTTCAGGAAGGGTGAGATGAATAGGAAGAGGCTCAGTTTATATTCCCAACGCTAATGAATGGCTTCATTATGTGACCTGACTGTATCTGCTGCAAAGTCATAGTGACAAAGAGAACATTTGTTCCTGTGTCTAAAGACTTCTTTTAAAAAACCTTTATTCCTACCCCCAAAAAGGAGAACTGTCACCACACAGGACGCTTATCAGAGACACTGCCATCCTTCCAGCGTGCTCCACCCGTGCCCCAGTTGCTGCCTGTTGTTGAGTGTGTGTCCATTTCGAAGCCGTCTTCTCTTGAATTTCAATAGGGGCCACTCTGGGCAGCTGTCTCCCAGTTTTCTATCTTTAGAATGACTCTCTTCATCTTGCATTCACACATGACCCAAGGAATATAACACACAGATTGGGTTTCCTGGCTTCCCAGGTTAGTCGGAGTGAAGTTTGACACTGATAGATGGGGTCAAACTAAGGTGCCCTCAGGAAGTTGAACATGCAGATAAATCGACTCACTGTTAATAAGTGTAATTATGTTCAAAAAAATTGAAATTGAATTTAAGTCTGTTAAATACTTCTCCGTTTTTGAGCTCCAGGCATAGGTGTTTACTCGTTATAAGGAACTTTACAAATCTACTGCACCTTTAATAAGATTTTTTTTTAAGCAGCGATACCTTGTCTTAGTTTTTAGTTTATTTATTTATTTAGAAGAACATCTTATTTATTTGAGGCAATAATTCTTATCTCAGGCCGCAAGAGTATCTTTATCTGGAACTGAGGTGAACTTAGATTCCTGGCATGGCAGTCCATAGATCACATGATATTCTCCCATCTCACTGATCTTTTGATAATACTTCAATCTAAGAGTTTCCTGGAAACTTCCCACTAGTGGGAAGTCTTTTAGGCCATAGCCTTCCCGCTAGGCATCCCTCTGGTCCTAGTTGTTCACTGTGTCAAGAGAAATATGTGACCAGGTAGTCAGACTAAGTTACTCAGCAAACTCATCAAATCCCTGGACCAGCTCAGGCACCCTTGTTCATATCTGCTTTCTGGTCGTTACACAGGTAGCTGTATTGATTTTAGACAACCGTGTCACTTGATATTGCTTACAGCCTTGAAAAATGTCTGCTAGAGTAAGAAGGCAAAGGGCAAAGTTTATAGCTCTTTACTATTTTATAGACTTTTGATTTATTTTTCTCTTTGCTCTGCCAAGGACTGAAGCAGGTTGAGTTCTTCTCAAAACTCAGAGAGTAACGAATTCCAAATGTGACAGAGCCCCATGTGGTTACAGTGGCTTCTCTGGTGTTTGTCTCTTTTGGTCTATCAAATGTTTCTTCAGGAAAGGAAGAAGTGACAAATCTAACCTGAGAGAGTTGACACCAGGGACCAGTGGTTTGGAACCTTAGTTCAGTTCCCGTATCAGGAAGATTTCATATCAAATAAAATAAATAGGAATTGGAGGGGGGAAAAAAAAGGACTCCAGAAGGACAGCAAACTAATTTTAAATTACTAATACTAGGCAATTCATATATGTTACTTTATTTAATCCTTGTAACTAGTCTACGGTGTTACTGTTACATACCTAATTTACCAAAATGGCGGCTTACTGCAGTTGACTGGCTCTCCAAGTACTGTGCAGCTCGCGTGCTATTTCAGAGCCAGGACTATCTCAGCGTAAGACACGGACTCTTTCAAATACATTTTGTTCCAAGGAAACAAGACAGCATTCATTACAACAATGTGAAGTTGACTGGCACGTTTCCTAAAATATATATTTTGGCAGATCTTTTTCTGTAATGATTTCCACGTAGAATCCCTGTTAACTTTTTCAGGTCAAACGAGCAGCATCCATTAAGACATTGTATACTATTCTGGAAGAAATATGTTTGCTCACATTATCTGGCGCATTAGATTTAGATGCGGCAAAAGTTTGGTGCAAAAGGATCCAGGACCTCTTGGCACCCAGGACCACTCCCTTAAACACACACACACACACACACACACACACACAGAGAGAGAGAGAGAGAGAGAGAGAGAACAGAGCTTTTCCTGAGCCTTGTTCAGACTTTTCAATCATTGATTTTTATGTACTTTCTTAAACCCAGGTAAGAATTTCAGGGTTCTCCCCTACTAGCGATTGAAAAACAGTTATGTCTCTGTGTGCCAAGTGGATGATAAATAACTTCTCACATGTTATCTCAATAATTGGTATATATTGTTATATATCAGGCTATCTTTCTATCCCGATTTTACAGATGAGGCAATGAATTCAAAGCTGTAGAGGTTTGTACAAGTTCACCTAGCTAAATGACAGAGCTAGAATATGAGCCTGTGTCTGTCTTGATGCTCGAATTGTTCTCTTCCTTGTGACATGTTTACATTTGCCCTTCTACCCACAAAACCTCTCCTTGGATGATATTTCTACTTTTGTTGTTAGCTGTGGGTTTTGTTTTTTTTTTTTTTTTTTGAAGGCACTGTAAAATAAGAAGCACCAAGGGAACATGATAATACCTTAGAGTCACGTGGAGCTGGGTTTGAATTCTACTTATGACCTAACTATCTTTGCTGTGTCTTTGTTTTGGGTTGTTAATCCCATCTAGTGACATTTTCAGATACTGTGTGTTTCAAGTCTTGAGTGTCTCTTTGGTTCAGTTTTTTGTTCTGTTTTCCATTTCCCTTCTCATTGTATTTATGTTCATTTTCCCTGTGGATCTTATTTAGAGTAGCTGCTTTAATATCTCTGCTAATTCCATCATCTCTCAGTCCATTTCTGTTGACTCATTTTTTTTTTCCTGAATACGGGAAACACATTTTCCTATATCCTTATAGGTTTAATAGTTTATATGGAATGTCAGACATTGTAGTTTTATGTTTTAATGTGCTGGATTTTGTTTTATTTCTTTAAAGAATTTTGGGTTTTGTTCTGTAGGCAGTCACTGGTTGTAGATGAGTTGGTTTTTTTCCAGTCTTGTTCTTAAGCTCTTTCAAGACAGGTCTTGATTAGGCTTTACTTTAGGACTAATTTAGCCTCATATTTAAGAGTGACTTTTTGGGGGTTCTTCATTGAATGCCCTATGGATTCAAGAATGTCTCTCCTAGGTGGCTGGTGGGACTTGGAATGATTTCCAACCCTGAATGTATTCTTTGGCTTCAAGCTCCATGATGTTTGTTTTCTTCCTCTGAACGTTATACTTGTTGAGCCTTACTGGGCTTCACCTGATGTGTGCACAGGTCAGTATTCACCAAGGACTCAAGAGTACCCCCTGAAAATTTCTGGAACTCTCTCTCCATAACTAGCTCCCTCCTTTTGGGTGCTCTGCTCTGCAAGTTCTGGCTGTTTTTGACCTCCCCAAACTCTAATCTCTGTTTCTTCAACTCAGAGAGATTGTCTAGGGAGGATCCTCCTTCCTGGAGCCCAGTCTAGAAATTGCCTCCAATTAGAAAGCCTCATTTGCTTCCCATCTCTCAGGAACCACAGTCTTCTGCTGCCTTTCATCCAGTGACTACAAATAGCTGTTGCCTATATTTTGTCTAGTTTTCTAGCTGTTTACTCTGGGAGGTTAATTCTTGACCTGTAAGTCCCTCATGATCAGAAGTGAAAGTCCCTGTGGTTGGAAATGTTATTTAACTTCTCTAAATCACAGGTGTTTTTTTTTCTTTTCATTTTAAAGTGGAGATAATAAGACCTACCTCTCAAGCCTATTATAAAGATTATAAATAATCTCAATATATTCTCTTAGTACTGCACAACATTTGTATTTAATATGCCCATGTCTTGGTTTCCTTTTTTGTGCAATGGGAGCTGTAAGAGCACTTAAATCATAGAACAATGAAATGAATTCATATTTAGAGTTTGCCAAAAGTAACGCCTTACACATAGAGTTGTAGGTGTTGGTTAAATAAAAATTTTATTTAATTTTCATCCAAGTTAGTTAGCATGTCGTGCGATAATGGTAGTTAAATAAAAATTTTAGACAATCATGGGGATGTTGTTTGCTACTAGAAAGAAAACAATTCTCCCACTAACCAACAGTAAACATACTTGGAGTTCAGAGGACATGCAAACAATTTCTTAACTTTTCCCACTGAGATGCTTTTCAGTTTATAGAGACCATCTTTCATGGTTTTACAGGGTTCTGTCTCTCTCTTCTGCCCTTCATTTTCCCTCTGTCTTAAACTTCTTGTCCCCTCCCTGCCCAATTACCCAGTTCACTCCTGGCTGCGTGATGAAATATTCTCAAAATCATGATGCCCATATTTGCCTGCATCTTTGAAGAGCTTTGGTGTATCTTTTCCTGTTGATCTCCGAAAAGCTTAGGTCTTTTAATTTTATCAGAAAGGATCCTATGTAGCAAAAATCTTTCTCTTGTTATCTGGACCACTTCTTATGACTTTGATATGTTTGATGTGCTAAGAGTCTCTGTTGCTTTACAATATTTTACCGAAGAATCCTGCTGAGGGTTGGGGGTGAGGGGAAGAAAAGAGGAGGTGATAAATTACAAATACATAAAGCTTTACGAGAAGTATTTCATATGTAGTATATATTAAGTAAGTGGATATTGCCATGTGAGTGGATACACAAGTAGCATTGTTATCTAACCAAGTATAAATACGAAGACTAGAGAAAATAGGAAGTCAATTGTGAAGTATGATCAGAGGGGTGTAGGTGGACTATATTGCCCTGAACTTGATCATTTAGGTATAATCCAGACTCGCCTGTTATCAGTTCCAGAATTCAACACTTCCACTGCTCTCTTTCTCGTATCTTAGAGTCCCTTGTTTCATTGTCATTCAGTTGAATACCACCTGGCAAAGTCCCAATCCTGGATGGACTGTGGACCTTCTCTGCTTTTGTTCAAAGCAAGGTAAATTGATGTCATTATTACCTTAGGGGTGACTAAGCAACTATGCACTATATATCTGGTGACTAACCAGGTATATTAGTCAAGTAATACATGCATATATGTTAAATATGAAATATATATATATGTCAATATAATTTTATATTGACACCTAGTCTTTCTTCCATCCTTCCTGCTAAAGACCAAGCCTGCCATGAGTTCCATCTCTTTCTCCTCTCTCCACTGGCCTCATCTAGTCAACAGGTTGTCATTACCACCTCAAAAACCAAAATAAAATATCAAAGCCCTCCAAGATTGAATATTCCATTATTGCTTTCTTTTGGTTTTTCTCCTCCATGTAGTGATCAGACTTTTGTTGGCATCACCTACGTTGTTTTTTCCATTTCATCTTAAAAGCAGTGAAATCTGGCTCCCACCCAGACTGCTCTGTTGAAAATTCCATTTACGAAAGTCACTAATGACTTCCATGTCATTAACACCAATGTATGCTTTCAAGTACTTTCTTTGCTTATCCACTCGGCAGCATGGGACACTGCTAGACTACCCTTCTTTCTTGAAAGCCGCTTTCCCTTCTACTGATCCAGACACTCTATTTCCCTTTGTGGTATCCTCGTCCACTCATTCCTTAGACCCTGGTGTGCCTCAGGGGGTGATCTTAGGCTACCTGGCTTTCTTGTTCTGTATATGGAAGTTCTACAACCAGGCAGTCCATAAGTAGAAAGAGAAGATGCTCCCAACTGATCTTATTCTGATCTACTTTTATGTCATGCTATACAATTTGATTATACTTCACTGTTTTTCCCTTCTCACCCTACCTAATCCAGTTAAGCTTCATTCCTGGGATCTTTATCACTGGCCCACTGAACAGGCCTAAACAGTGACAAGAAGATAATAAGCAATTAATAAAAATTTGTTGACTGAATTAATGTCATGAGGACCACTACATGTTGTCTAAGTGCTTTTAGAGCATGCACCCTCTTGATCCTTCTTTCTTTGGATTAATTGACATTTACTGGGAAAAAAAAAAACACTGATGGAAGATAGGCTTCATCTTATTTTCAGCTGTGGCTGATTAATAGGGGACTGAGCGGAGACTGAGCTTGGGAGAGCTATGTTGAATGTACTTGTCCGGGGGTCAATGGAAAAGAGTGTTTCAATCTATTGATACTGTCATACCTCATACAAATAACATACTAACATCATGTATTGAGTGTGAAGCATCTGCCAAACACTGTGATAAGCACATTGTTTCAACCAGAAGTCACAACAGCTGCATGAGATACTGTTGTTACCCTTGTCTTTACATTGATGTAATGGAGACGCAGAGATGTTCATCGCTTGGTTAAGAGCACACAGCAAACAGATAGTAAAGCTGGGCTGTCACACTTTAGAGCCCATGAGCTTAAGCATCATGCTACACTCATAATGCAGAGTGGTGGCCTTTTCTTTCCCTGTATTTTTGCCATTCTTGGCCTCAATTAAACTGTGAAGAGGGGACAAAAAACCAGCATAGGCGATGATAGTATGGAGAAAGAAGGGTACTCTGCCCTATGAGGCCTCAGTGATCACATCTCAAAAATGAATAATTTCACTAAAAAAATACATGCACATGCAAACACACACTTCTTCCCCCTTTTGAACTAGTCACAAAAGTTGCCAATATAAGAGAGAGAATCTTGGTTTTGAAACATTTCAGAGTAACTGCCAGTCTGATGCCCCAATATTCTCACGAACTTTAATGTGTATTTCCTATAAGCAGGAACATTTCTCCTGCATAACCATAACGTCATCATCAAAATTAAGAAATTAACATCATTACATTAGAAGAATGTAATACTCAGCCTTCATGTTTAGATTTGTCCAGTTGTACCAGTAATATCCTTAATAGCAAATGGACACTGTTGAGAATCACACTGTGTTCAGTTGGCATATTCTCTAGTCTCACGGAACCTCTAGCAATCTGCCAATTACAGTTCAGGCTTCCTGCCCCCGCACTGTTTCCCACAATGGTTTCTGCTCATGAGTCTCTGTTTCAGTAAACTGTTAGTCCCTGGATTCTCCGGCCTCTCTCTCTCCAATTTGGGGGGCGTTGGTTTGCCCTGTGTCTTCCTCTGTCTTATGGATCCAAAAAGAGTGATTGATTTTTCAGTGTGTTTAGCTTTTTACTTAATAGGACAGAGTGATGCCTTCTAAGCTCCTCATTTGCGGAACTGGAAACCGGAGGTCCCTTTAGTCTCCTTTAATCTGGAACGTTTCCTTGGTCTTTCTTTGACTTTCACAGCCTTGAACTGTTACAGGGCAATTATTTTGTAGAATGTTCCTCAATTTTGGTTTAAGTGATATTTCCTCATGATTAAATCCAAGTTATTTACATTGGTGGAAATAGCGCAGAAGGGATGTTGTTATTTTGATTTGCATCTTATGGGATGGTGCATGATTTCAATTTGTCCCATTACTGATGGGGCTCACTTTGATCCTCTGAGTAAGTATGGCATCTAGGCATTTTGATGTGGCTGCCTGGCTATTCCTCTATTTAGCTCATTAACACTAGTAAGTACTTAGGTAAGCTATACGAACTATATGAGGTATATATATTTAATGTTTGTTTATTTTTGTGAGAGAGAGAGGGAGAGCACACATGTGAATGGGCAGGAGCAGAGAAAGGGAGGGACAGAGGATCCAAAGTGGGCTCTGTAATGACAGCAGAGAGCCCAATGCAAGGCTCGAACTCACAAACCATGAAATCATGACGTGAGCAGAAATTAGTTGTTTAACCTACTGAGTCACCCAGGCGCCCCCGTTGAGGTAATAGATACATTGATTAGCTTGATTATAGTGATCATTTCACAATGTACATGTATACCAAAATATCACATTGTTTACCTTAAATATATACAACTTTTATAAATAAACAGAGAATAAAGTTGTTGAGTATTTTCTATGGCTGTACTTTGAAACTTTCTCCATAAGAACTTTGCCTTCCTCCATAAGTCACTCGCCTTAGGCTATGACTCTTTCCAGAAACTGTACCCCCACAGATACTCTACTCTTCTCAGGCTCCAACACCCCATGCTAGGTCAGCTGTCCATATGGAGGCTCGCCTCATCCTCTTTGAGCCCTGGCATCCCTCTGAACTACCATGCATCCCCACCTCTGCTGGCACAATTCTTACCTTTTTTCTGCCCAAATAGTGGTTTTAGGACTGGATTTTTCAGAAAAGGTATACGAAGCAGAGATTATATGTCATTTAAGATCACTTCTAACTAACAGCGTCTGATGACAGATAAATTAATATGGTTAAATTTTTGTAAATAGATGCTCAGAAAAAGGGGGCAGAGGTGTGTTGAGATCATTGTGACAAATGACCATGCTCAAAATAATCACTGAGTCCAGGGAAAGTGAGGTAGTGAGTAGCCTGGATGAGGGCTAGATGTATCAGATGGGGACTCTGGCCAGAAGCACAAGACCCGAGAGCATGCAGAGAAGTCAGGTTGTGCTGACCAACAGCCCTTAGGAAAGGGAGAAGTGATGTCTGTGAATAGTCAGGAAGCAACAAGTGTCCATTAAAGCGATCAAGGCAAGAAAAGGGAAAGACTTCACAATACTAACCAGCAAGTATCTTCATATGACTTAGAGTAATTAATGATCTTATGCATTATGGGAACTATTCATTTTGTCAAAGTAATAATGTGTTGCTGACCACACATTATTAGACCACTAGGTGCCATGAACTTTTGGATTTCTCTTGCCAACAGTGCAAGATGATACCAGGCTCTAAGTAATTGATGTTATGCTGCCATCTTTTGGTTAAATGTAAAATGCTTTTCTTACAGGGGCGCCTGGGTGGCTCAGTTGGTTAAGCGTTCTGGACTTAAGCTCAGGTCATGATCTCACGGTTAGTGGGCTCGAGCCCTGCATCGGGTTCTATGCTGACAGCTTGGAGCCTGGAGCCTGCTTCAGATTCTGTGTCTCCTCTCTCTGCCCCTCCCCTGCTTCTGCTCTGTCTCTATCTCTCAAAAATAAATAAACATTAAAAAAAAATTTAATGCCTTTCTTACTAATGAGCTATTGTGGTATGTTTTGAACACAGAGAGGTAATCGCGAGGTTTTTTTTGCAGCATTAATGTTTTTTAGATTGACAATAGTGTTAAATAAATTTGTGGGGAAAAAGGTGAATAGATAAAAATGTATATTTGAGCACATTTAAAAACCACTTACAAAGTCCATTCTAGTGAAAGATAGATTGCCACTGGTAGTTTATTCTATTTTTTCTTTCTTTTTTTAAATTTTCTTTATGTTTATTTATTTTTGAGACAGAGAGAGACAGAGCATGACGGGGGAGGGTCAGAGAGCGGAAGACACAGAATCTGAAGCAGGCTCCAGGCTCCAAGCTGTCAGCACAGAGCCTGACGTGGGGCTCAAACTCATGGACTGTGAGATCATGACCTGAGCCAAAGTTGGATGCTTAACCCAATGAGCCACCCAAGTGCCCCTATTCTATTTTTTTCAAAGACTTTGTCTGAATCAGTGATACTTAAGACTTAGCACTTTTTTTTCATTGTCATACTTTTCCACTGTTTTTCTCTGAAGTATTATAAGCTGGCAGTAGATTCCCTTAATACCATCCTTAGATTTAGACAAAAGGGACCCACACACTAGTCTTTGCCATTTCATGGGCTTCATATGTCATTCGTGACCCTCTACATGCACATGCGTGTGTACAGGCACACACTCAAGTGCATGTACACATACACATGCACACACACGACTCTTTTTTTTTTTGTTTGTTTTTACTTATTTTTGAGAGAGAAAGAGACAGAATGTGAGTGGGGGAGGGGCAGAGAAAGAGGGAGACACAGAATCTGAAGCAGGCTCCAGGCTCTGAGCTGTCAGCACAGAGCCCGACACGGGGCTCGACCTCACGAACCGCGAGATCACGACCTGAGCCAAAGTCAGACGCTTAACCAACTGAGCGACCCACGTGCCCTGCACACACAACTTTTTGTTAAGAATACCTAGTGTCCATGTCACTTAGAATCTCAAGACTGGGGAAAGAATACTCAGGAAGGAATCGGCGTGGGTGCTTGGGTGTCTCAGTGGGCTGAGCGTCAGACTTTGGCTCAGGTCATGATCTCACTGTTCCTGAGTTCGAGCTCCATGTCAGGCTCACTGCCGTCAACGTTTCAGCATAAAATCCACTCTGGATCATCTGTCCCCCTCTCACTGACCCTCCCCTGCTTGTGCTCTCCCCAAAATAAATAAATATTTTTTTAAAAAGGAATGGGCCAACTATCCCCAGGGTGGACACAGGGCTGGGAACATCTCCTGCTTCCATCAGCCAGAGTGCAAAGACTTACTAGTACAGGGAACAGTGAGTAGAGTCCTTATAAGGATGGTCCCTTGGTAGTGAGATGACATTACCCTAGACTACAAAGTCTGCTCCATCCATGCTACCAAAGTTGAAAAACAAGCCCCCAACAAATCAAACAGATTCCAAGTAATTCAACTATGTCCTACAACAAAGCCCAGCCATATATGTAGGGCTTAACAAATCCAGTACCCATGATGTAGAACTTAGAATGTTCTGAATCCAGCCAAAAGCCATCAGGCATACAAAGAAATAGGAAAATAGGACCCATAAGCAGTAGAAAAGATAATCATGAAACAAGGCCCAGAAATGACACAAATGACAGAATTAGCAGAGAAGGAAGCTTAAACACTTATCATATATAAACCACATAAGCTCAGGAAGATAAGAGAAAAGATGAACGTGATGAGGAAAGAAATGAAAGATATCAAAAAGGAACAAAATAAACTTCTAGAGATGAGAAATATACTACCTAAAGTGATAAATATACTAGATGGGATTAACATTCAGATAAGATAAAGCAGAAGAAATTATCACTGAACCTGAAGACATTGCCATAGAAATGATCAAAAATAAAAGAGAAAAAGCTAAACGAACAAAACATCAGTGGCCTGTATGATCATACTGATGGTCTGATATATCTGTACTTAAAGTCCCAGAAGGAGATAAAAAATGTTGAAAAAAATAAGGTCTGAAACTTTTCCCAATTTAATTAAAATTATCGGGGCGCCTGGGTGGCTCAGTTGGTTAAGCGCCCAACTTCAGCTCAGGTCATGATCTCGCAGTTCGTGAGTTTGAGCCCTGCATCGGGCTCTGTGCTGACAGCTCAGAGCCTAGAGCCTGCTTTGGATCTGTGTCTCTCTGTCTCTCCCTCCTCCCCGCTCATGCTCTGTGTCTCCCTCTCAAAAATAAGTAAATTAAAAAAAATTATAAACTCACAGATTCAAAAAGCTTAGGAAACTCGTAATAGAAGACACAAGAAGAAAATTGCATCAAGGCGCATTATCATCAAATTGCTGAAATATAATGGTACAGAGAAAACCTTAAAAGCAGTTGGGGAAAGAGAAGACATATTATGCAAAAGAAATAAAATTAAGATGACAGCAGTCTTCAGAAATCGTGCAAGCCAAAAGACAATGGAACAACATCTTTACAGTACTGAGGGAAAAACTATCTCAACTTAGAATTCTATACTCAGCAAAAACGTATGTTCAAACTGAAGGCAAAATGCTTTTTCAGACAAACAAAAAGCCAAGAGAATATGTCACCAGCAGAACTGAGATACAAGAATTATTAAAGGATTTAAGAATAATAATAGTTATTCAAGAAAAATGATAGCAAATAGAAATTTAGATCTACTGAAAGGAAATGAACAGCACCAGAAATGGTATGTTGGTAAATGTATGATAATGAGTAAATATAGAAGAAAGTCTTCCTCATTTAAAAAATCTCTTTAAAATATATAATTGGCTATTTAAAATAAATATAGTATCAATGTTTGTGGGGTTTAAAACACATGAAAATGTTTAGCAACTAGAGCACAAAGGATGAGTGGATGGAGAAGAGTATATTGTGATATCCTTTAAGCCATGTGTAATATTATTTGAAAGTAAATTGTAATATGCTAAATAAAGATATATATTTTAATATTTTTTAAGTTTTTAAATTTATTTTGAGAAAGGGAGAAAGCACACGAGCATGGGAAGGGCAGAGAGAGAGGGAGAGAGAATCCCCAGCAGGCTCCACACTGTCAGCACAAAGTCCCACATGGTGCTCGATCCCACAAACTGACCATGACCTGAGCTGAAATCAAGAGTCAGATGCTTAACCGACTGAGCCACCCGGGCACCCCAAAGACATATATTTTACACCCTGAGAAAGCACTATAAAAATAAAGTGGTAAAGCTAATAAACCAATAGTGGAGATAAAATGGAATCATGTTTTGAAATCAATCCAAAAGAAGGGAAAAAAACATATGAACAATTAGAAAACAAATAGCAACATGGTTAGATGTAACCCTGCTATATGACAATCATACTTACATACTCACATAAATGTAAATGTGACAAAAATATATAGCCATGCATAAGACAGAACAAGAAAAGTGTTTTTAAAAAGGTATACAATGCTGTGAGGATCCAGAAGACAGATTATAGCTTCGTAAAAGAAATCTACATCCTAAAGAAGTAACCCTTAGTCCTTGCACAGACACATATTAGAGGTGAAGGAGGTAACACAATGGGTGATATTTCTGAGAGAGAAGACACACACACACACACACACACACACACACACACACCTCTGCTAGGTGTATTAAGGAAATAGTGAGTCATTAACTTTATCTGGAATTCAGTTTCCCTTACCTTATATTTGGAGCAACAGTGGGAGATAAGATTGGAAAGGTAGATTGAAGGCATATTTGGGAGGACTTAAAATGTGGAACTGGGTATTTGTAATTCAAGAGGCATTATTAATGTAAAGATAGTAGCTTTGCTTTACCATACTTAGTGGTATCCGAGGGAATGTACATCAGCCAACTGCCCAACCTTTTCACATATAACTTTATCATTTATAATGATTACATGGCATTTAATTATATGGATATACCAACATTTATTTATCCATTTCCCTATTATTGGACCTATAAGCCATTTCTAATATTCTGCAGTTGTAATAACTTTATAATGACCTTCTTTTGCTAATTTTTTTCTGATTCACATTACTTTCATAGGTTAGAAACTTAGATATTGAACTACTTTAGTAAGATATAAAACAATTTGGGATGCCTGGGTGCCTCAGTCTGTTGAGCGTCCGACTCTTGGTTTCTGCTCAGGTCATGATTTCATGGTTTGGGAGTTGGAGCCCCATGTCAGGCTCTGTACTGACAGTTAGGAGCCTGCTTGGGATTCTCTCTCTGCTCCTCACCTGCTCTCTCTCTCGCTCTCTCTCAAAAATAAATAATGAATAAACATTAAAAAACAATTTTAGATTGCTCATACATATTTTAAGGTTAATTTGCTCAAGCGTTTGCACAAATTTACAGTTCTACTTGAGTTTTTAAATTTAGTAGTCTGTATAGATTTTAATTCCCTGTCCCCCCACCCCCTGTCCAAGCACCCTATAGGTGCTGCTAAGCCTGTGATAAATATTACTCCATGAAAGAGTACTCCTTTAAAAAAATACTCTCAATAAAAGAACTTTAATAAGCTTGACTAAATATTTAGAAAGCATATTGTGTTGAGTGAAACTTTGTATCTAATACATAATGAGAGTAATAGAAAATCATATTGGGTGACTAGTCTGTAATTATCCAAGGAACACATACAATGAATCAAGTTCTTTTGGTTACTTCGTTAAACAGCCAACACAATGGGGAAAGTGGAGGAAATGTCCCATAAACACTATGAAAAGGGAACCAGAAAACCCAGTATGTAATCTTGGAGTAATGACAGCATCAGAAAACAAAACCAACAAAAGAGAACACCTTCCAGAACAATCTGAGCTGCATGAAAGGCAAACATTCACTAAAGTTGGAGCTTTCCTAAGTCTGCCCAGAGATAAGTGGCATATTTGACCTTCACCATGATTAACAAGCATTTCTTTGAAATTGTGTCGGTGCTGTTGGCCTCTTCTACTATCTTCTCCCTAGAGTTGAAACTGGCTCTCTTCCAACAAAGAGTAAACAGAGAGAGTTTAAAACTCTTGAGTACATTGCAAAGCTCATCAATTCAGCAGTGTCTGCCACACAGGAAAAACTTCCTGCTTCCCCAGCGGTCTGTGAATCCTCGTCAGTACCAGGAAGGACAAGCACTGGCCATTCTTCACGAGATGCTTCAGCAGATCTTCAACCTCTTCAGGGCAAATACTTCTTCGGGCGGTTGGGAGGAAAGCCACGTGGAGAAGTTCCTCACTGAGCTTCATCAACAGCTGGAATACCTAGAAACACTCACAGGCCTGGAAGCACAGCAGGACAGCAGCATCTTGGGGAGTGAGAACGTTAGGTTACCGATTAAAATGTACTTCCAAAGGATCCACGATTACCTGGAAAGCCAAGAGTACAGCAGCTGTGCCTGGACCATTGTTCGAGGAGAAATCAACCGGTGTCTCTTCTTTGCACTCCAGCTGATAAGAAAGATAAGCAAACGAGGAATGCATTCCTCGAAGAATGTGGAGCATGAGCCGAGGGCAGACTTTAGAAGCATAGGGTAGGTGGAGGGGCGGGAGGACTGTTCCAGAGACTATTATTTCTTCTTGTCATTAATTGCTTTGGTTTCGTGTGTGTAGATATATGTATATTTACCTGTCCTTTAAGATTATGCGTAGTGACTACAATGGTCTTTGTTTTGTAATGTCACTTTGTATTTTCCATTCATCTTAAATTTTCATGAGATAAAATAGATTCATCAGTATTTCATACTTGGTTCTTCAAATGGGTTTATTTTCCTCAGAGTAAATGAGGTACGTTTCCACTGTACTAATTTCTTAACTTAGCACATCCATTGATTTCTTTGCCAGAAATTGGTAGAAACATTAAGAAGTACAAGGAATAATGTGCATTGCCAGACTTGAAAATGTCAATACACACTGAATATCTGTTACAGGTGACACAATAGAAATATGGCCAAAGGTCACGAACAGCAGATTGCAGAGGGAAAACAAATGCATGAAAACAGGTTCAACCTCACTTATAATGATAAAAAATACAAATTAAAAGTGAACAGCATGCCATTCATAACAGCTGAAGGCCTACACTTTCGTGGAGATTTTGGAGAGGGATGCTCCTATAATTTGCCAGAGCGCTGGAAATTGGTAGGATCACTGTAGAGGCAATATATTGATATCTGTTAAAATTACCATCTTTGATCCATAAATTTGAAATTGATCTTATAAAAATGCTTGCATATGTGTCTGATGGCGTGCATACAATACTGTTCACTGCAGCATTATTTATAATATCAAAAGACAGGAAACCACTCAAATTCTTTTAGTTTGAGACAGTTGAAGTATAGTCACGCAAAGGAACACCACCTGGCTGGACAACAGAGTGAGGATGCTCTTCCTATACTGAAAGAAAAGAGTAAAAAAATAGGCAAGATGAAGAACAGTGTGTATAAAGTGCTGTATTTGACATTAAAATGTAAAACAAGGGGCGCCTGGGTGGCTCACTCGGTTAGGCGTCCAACTTCGGCTCAGGTCATGATCTTGCGGTTCGTGAGTTCGAGCCCCACGTTGGGCTCTGTGCTGACAGCTCGGAGCCTGGAGCCTGCTTCGGATTCTGTGTCTCCCTCTCTGTCTGCCCCTTCCCTGCTCGCACTCTGTCTCTGTCTGTCTCTCAGAAATAAACATTAAAAATTTTTTTTAATAAAATGTAAAACAAATTTTCTATTTGACCTAACTTGTGCATGAACAAATAAAGAATATATAAGAATAAACTACAATGATGACCTGTGTTTTGGGGAAACGAGGCTAGGGGAAGAAGCAGGGGGAGGGAGGTTTTCCAGCATATTTTTGTATTTTTAATCATGTGAACATTACAAATTAAAACAATAAATGAAAATGTACCTAACAAGTCAGAGTTCTTAGAAATACGCATGAAGGAGTCTTGCTGGCAAAAGGAAGTGTTAGATGAAGGGTAGAAGAAACAGGACTGCTCCAGCCTTCCCCTGGAGGGGAGGGGAGTGGCCAGGAGAAGGAGGAGGGCTGCACAGAAGGGCACTCGTGCCAACCAAGGGAGGGGGTTTCCACTCATGAGAGCTGCTAGGGATGAAAGGATTCCAGCTCTTCCAGCCGGGAGCTCCCCGAAACCATGATGGAACAAATGCGGGGCCAGAGAAACTGAAGTTCAGTTGAGACTTGGTGGCTTTCCCACGGCCACGGTGACCTTCACCCAATGTAAGAAGCAGAGCCATGGTCCAAAATTCTGGGGCTAGTTCTGCCACTTTACGTCATGCTCTGTTTTTGACTCATTGTATAATTCGAGATGAAATCTATCACTTAATGTGAAAACTTGCTGAAGAACAAAACACATTTCATTTCGGTTTAATTAGTGTTAGTAAGTGTATTCGTCGTTGGCCTGTGCTTTCGGATTTGGCTTCAGAGGAAGGAGGATGAGCTGAATAGGCTCCTGAGTCTGAGGCAGGGCCAACTGCCAGAGAGGAAAAGGGCAGAGAAGCAGAGGCAGTCTTGGTCCACGTCACCTTTCAACCCCTGTGTACCTTCAAGTTCACCTAGAGGTAGGGAGGTGGAGAGAGGAGAGGCATTTACCACACTTGACTGCAAATACAGGTCATTTGCTTCACATGATCAGTAGAATTTTTGTTTTCTTTAAACCAGGAAGTTTTCAGAAGCAAATCCTTCATTTAACACATTATTCGATTCTCAAGTTAACCTAGCAAGATAGTTTCTGTATTATCTTCTTTTCTGAAATGAGAATAACAAGACTTTAAAGGTGAAGTAACTTGCTCAAAGTAATGTAGCAAGTCACGGAGCCAGTAAATGCCAGAGCAGAGATTCTCCACCAGATCTGTCTGACTCAAAAGAGTGCACTCTGTTCTAGACCCCACAAACCCGAATGGCATTGTGCGAGATCTCTGCGAAATAATAATGATAACAAGCATGACGACAATTTGCTCCTGGCTTTCCTTATTCAAGTTCACATACTGTCCGCAGTCTTGAATTAGAGAAAGAACATTTTCTCCCCCTGGATATTTCTTTCCTAAGAACTGAAGAGAACAGAATGGAGAAGAGGCCAAGTAGAAATTTACAGTAGTTAATATGTACTCCTATCTAGAAGCTAAAAGCAATACTGTACATGCTAATGTTTCCCCAAACATTTAGCTTTATTAGGTTGACATCCTACTTGTATTACTGTCTTAACTGCTTCATACAAAATAAAAATTGCTTGCTTTTAAATATGTGTGCTCTCTTAAAACTTTAAAACCAGAGTTCTAAACTTGGAGATATTGAGGAAGATACATACTTTATTTTTTTATTTTTTTGTGTGAGCTTTTATTTATTTTTTATTTTCTATTTTTTAAATATGAAATTTATTGTCAAATTGGTTCCCATACAACACCCAGTGCTCATCCCAAAAGGTGCCCTCCTCAATACCCATCACCCACCCTCCCCTCTCTCCCACCCCCCCATCAACCCTCAGTTTGTTCTCAGTTTTTAAGAGTCTCTTACGCTTTGGCTCTCTCCCACTCTAACCTCTTTTTTTTTCCTTCCCCTCCCCCATGGGTTTCTGTTAAGTTTCTCAGGATCCACATAAGAGTGAAAACAGTATCTGTCTTTCTCTGTATGGCTTATTTCACTTAGCACAACACTCTCCAGTTCCATCCATGTTGCTACAAAGGGCCATATTTCATTCTTTCTCATTGTCACATAGTACTCCATTGTGTATATAAACCACAATTTCTTTATCCATTTATCAGTTGATGGACATTTAGGCTCTTTCCATAATCTGGCTATTGTTGAGAGTGCTGCTATAAACATTAGGGTACAAGTGCCCCTATGCATCAGCACTCGTGTATCCCTTGGGTAAATTCTTAGCAGTGCTATTGCTGGGTCATAGGGTAGGTCTATTTTTAATTTTTTGAGGAACCTCCACACTGTTTTCCAGAGCGGCTGCACCAGTTTGCATTCCCACCAACAGTGCAAGAGGGTTCCCATTTCTCCACATCCTCGCCAGCATCTAGTCTCGTGATTTGTTCATTTTAGCCACTCTTTCTGGCACAAGGTGGTATCTCACTGCGGTTTTGATTTGTATTTCCCTGATGAGGAGCGACGTTGAGCATCTTTTCATGTGCCTGTTGGCCATCTGGATGTCGTCTTTAGAGAAGTGTCTATTCATGTTCTCTGCCCATTTCTTCACTGGATTATTTGTTTTTCGGGTGTGGAGTTTGGTGAGCTCTTTATAGATTTTGGATACTAGCCCTTTGTCCGATATGTCATTTATCTTTTCCCATTCCGTTGGTTGCCTTTTAGTTTGGTTGATTGTTTCCTTTGCAGTGCAGAAGCTTTTTCTCTTCATGAGGTCCCAATAGTTCATTTTTGCTCTTAATTCCCTTGCCTTTGGGGACGTGTCAAGTAAGAAATTTCTGCGGCTGAGGTCAGAGAGGTCTTTTCCTGCCTTCTCCTCTAGGGTTTTGATGGTTTCCTGTCTCACATTCAGGTTCTTTATCCATTTTGAGTTTGTTTTTGTGAATGGTGTGAGAAAGTGGTCTAGTTTCAACCTTCTGCATGTTGCTGTCCAGTTCTCCCAGCACCATTTGTTAAAGAGACTGTCTTTTTTCCATTGGATGTTCTTTCCTGTTTTGTCAAAGATGAGTTGGCCGTACGTTTGTGGGTCTAGTTCTGGGGTTTCTATTCTATTCCATTGGTCTATGTGTCTGTTTTTGTGCCAATACCATGCTGTCTTGATGATGACAGCTTTATAGTAGAGGCTAAAGTCTGGGATTGTGATGCCTCCTGCTTTGGTCTTCTTCTTCAAAATTACTTTGGCTATTTGGGGCCTTTGGTGGTTCCATACAAATTTTAGGATTGCTTGTTCTAGCTTCGAGAAGAATGCTGGTGCAATTTTGATTGGGATTGAATGTGTAGATAGCTTTGGGTAGTATTGACATTTTAACAGTATTTATTCTTCCAATCCATGAGCATGGAATGTTTTTCCATTTCTTTATATCTTCTTCAATTTCCTTCATAAGCTTTCTATAGTTTTCAGCATACAGATCTTTTACATCTTTGGTTAGGTTTATTCCTAGGTATTTTATGCTTCTTGGTGCAATTGTGAATGGGATCAGTTTCTTTATTTGTCTTTCTGTTGCTTCATTATTAGTGTATAAGAATGCAACTGATTTCTGTACACTGATTTTGAAGAGACGAGTTTGGGGGCTCAGAGTAAAGATAAGCTCATTTGTACTCATAGGCTGGGTCATCTGAGTTATCCTTGTCACATATACATGTATGAGCTAAACAGATTATTAAATCAAAAAGCAGGTTACAAAATAACTAGTACCATCATAATTTCTATAAATAAAAATGCCCATAAAATGTCTGAAAAGAATTGCGCTAAAATGTTCACAGTAGTACTATCTGAGTAATAGAATTTCCGTTCCAGTATTTTTGAATATTATTTTCTTTTATTAAACTTTATTTATTTTGAGAGAGAGAGCACACATGAGCAGGAGAGGGGCAGAGGGAGAGGGGGAGAGAGAGAATCCCAAGCAGGCTCCACACGGTCAGCCCAGAGCCCAACGCGGGACTTGAACTCACAAACCGTGAGATCATGACCTGAGCTGAAGTCGGACGCCCCACTGACTGCACCACCCAGGCTCCCCTAAATATGGCTTCTTGTAGAGATTTGGCTTAAGATACTTATCACCTGCACTAAATGAAGCCCCATCTCCAGTGTGTATCAGAATCATCTGGAGGGCTTGTTAAAATACAGGGGGCATGGCTTCACCCCAGTGTTTCTGATCCACTAAGTCTTATAGTGGGGAATGAGTATTTGCATTGCTAACAATTTCTAGATGATTTTGATGCTTTTGGTCCTCGGACTCCACATTACAGCCCATGCCTCTGTTTCTTGATAGCCTTGGTAGACTGTTAACAGCTGAAGACATGGTCTCTTTGAGGTTACTGATCTCATATTTTCCCATAATACCTAGAGAGAAGTGAGCCTCTCAGGTGGGAGATAGTTGGTAAGGATAGTTTTTTTTTTCTTTTTTCTATCACTGCCTTTTCACAGCAGCGGATTCAATGGTCTTTCTCCTTCTTAAAGAAGCTGGATGTAAAGACTCTAATACGCCAGGTGACAGTAACTGTCTCTTCAGGAAGATGATCCAACCCAAGTTTTGTTTCTGTAACCGTGTCTGTTCCTCATGCCTATGATCGTGTGACATCAAAACTGCAACCATAACAATATCCGATTGGATGAAGAATATGGTGTGAACACAGGGAAATCAAACTTGTGAAAGACAGAGGATTCCAAGGTGGAAGATGGCAGACGGTTCAATAATCTCTTCTGTTGAGAAATGTAGATGTTTGGCAAATACAGAGACTTGGGAGTCATTCTTGGAATTGCCTTTGGCCGAAATGAGTCATTTAGCCCCAGTTTTCTCCCCTCTATCCAAGGACTGGATGTGGAGGGATAAAGGCTCAGACCCCTCACTCCACCCCTGAAGGGTCATCGCAGTCTCAGAGCCCCTTCCCCCACCCGGGTTTTGACCAAAGCCACACTGTGACTGCACAGCCCCTCGGCTTTTCCTCCGTTCCTCATCCTGCCTGCTCTTCTCACATGCGTTGAGCCCGTAGCACTCCCTACTAAACTCCTCACATGACACTTTTTGTCTCAGAGTCCGCTTTCTCAGCACCTGACCTCTGAAAGCATAACACACAGACCTTCCATCTGGGGCCACAGAAAACCCAAACTCACATGCTATTGCCTTGGCCAGGTAC
Source organism: Panthera uncia (assembly GCF_023721935.1). Taxonomy (NCBI): domain Eukaryota; kingdom Metazoa; phylum Chordata; class Mammalia; order Carnivora; family Felidae; genus Panthera; species Panthera uncia. The sequence continues at coordinate 349 of NW_026058007.1, read as the reverse complement.
AGATTCGCTTCCTAATATGTGCTAATATCTCATTCTGGCTCTTTAGGACTCCTTAAAATTTTTCACAGAAAGCCCTCAGAGTCCAATCTGTCTAAATCTATCTGCCCCTCCAGAGTACAACTTTTATCACGTCCCAGACCACACTGTACAATGATGGGTTAGTTCTCTCTCAACTAAGGTATGACCTACTTCATGGTGGGGAAATGGCTTCTGAACTCTTTGCCTAGCACATTCCTGAACACATAAAGGGACAATCTAAATACTGAATGAGTAGGGAAATTTAAAGTGCAGCATTAACAGAGGGGGGGCACCAGGGTGGCTCAGTTGGTTGAGTGTCTGACTCTTGATT